>NW_024081906.1:0-179355 GCF_003009895.1 Hyaena hyaena | reverse complement strand
CTCTCTCTTTCTTTCTTTCTCTCTTTTTCTTTCTTCATTTCTTTTATAAGTATTTCATAAGCCACTAGAAAAATATCAAAGTTGAGTTTTTTAATGTAAGAAATTTGACTAATATAAAACAGGATTTTTTTTTTATGATTAAAGACTTAAAAAATTTTTTTTTAATGTTTTATTTATTTCTAGGAGAGAGAGAGAGACAGCGTGAGCAGGGGAGGGTCAGAGAGAGAGGGAGTCACAGACTCTGAAACAGGCTCCAGGCTCTGAGCTGGCAGTCAGCACAGAGCCCGACGCGGGGCTTGAACCTACGAACCACGAGATCATGACCTAAGCAAAAGTCGGTCGCTTAACCGACTAAGCCACCCAGGCGCCCCTAAAGACTGTTTTAAGACACAGTGAAATCACTTGTAACCTCTGTCTGTAGAATATCAGTTTTCATTTTTGATTATTAGATTTAAGTAGCATATATAATTTATTTGATTACAATCATATTGTAGACCTAGTTGTTATCATTCTGTGGAACCTCAGTTTTTAACAAACCTATCAGACCAATACATTCATATATTCCCTAACTTCACTTTAATAATGATTACAATTATCTCTTCCTTTTAATGTATGGGAACTCAGCTACTTAGTCCTTAAGGCAATATGTACATTTGAAAATTTCTTAGTATCTCTGGTGGATGCTATCTACTTTCTGCTTGAATGTTAATATTTATGGAGGACTCACTACTCAGTAGCAGCAGCCTGATGTATTCATGGGCATCTTTAATAGTTGCTCTGTTGTAAAGAGTCAAAATATTCTTTTCTTTATACTTTTCCTTATTAAGCCTTGTGAAGTTACACAGAAGTCAGCTAATCTCTTTGCCCAGTGACAGCCTTTCAAATGTTTTAAGCCAATGGTTCTATCTTCTCTTAGCTTTGCTTTTTTTTTTTTTTTAGTTTAAACATTTTGTTTCCTTTGTTCAGAAGTTTATTTGGCTTTTTTCCTAAATCCCAAACTATTCTGGTCATCTTTTTCTTGACATACTCCATTTAATCAGTGCCATATTTTATATATGGCCCTAGACCACTACCTCCCTTGACCTATCAACTGTATTTCTGAAGTTTCATAAGCGTTTCTGGCAGCCAGTTTACACTACTAGTCTTGGTCAGTTTTTTCCCCATCCTCCCTCCTCTTTTAAGCTATATTTCCATCTCTTGTCTTTTCTATATGCAGTCATTGTTTTACCATAATTTTCAGACTCTTAACTTTTAAGTCTGCTTAATTGATTTCATTTGTGTAGATTCATTCATTTATGTATAATTTCAACAGATATTTATTGAGCTCCTTCCTACATGCCAGGTATTCTAGCAAGTGCTGATAGATCATAATGGTCAAGATATAGTACCAGAATGTGTCTTGTGACCCTGATTATGCCATTAGACGGGAATGATAAGAAAGAAGATGATGATGATGATGATGATGGTAATAGACAATGATTAGTGAGTGCCTATCAGGTGCTGTTACATCTAGTTCTAACAACAGTCCTTAAGATATAGGTACTATTATTATTCCCATTGTACCGATGAAGAAACTACAGCTCATAGAGATAAAGTAACTTATTGATGGTCAGCTCGTGGTTGGCAGAGCTCGCATTACAGTTCTGATGATGTTGTGCAGTCTGTTGTTTTACCCATCCTGTGAAGACAGGAACAAGGTAGAAGTTTAAGTAAAGGAAAGGCGTTGCTTTTCAGCACGAATGGCAAACGCTGCTTTGAGGAAATGGGCTTTTGAGGGAGATACTTCTAGCAGAGAAACTATCACTAAATGGGAGGTTGGGTACGAGGGTGGGAGAGTACAAAGCATTAAAGAGGAATCCCATTTGTGCAGTTTATTTAGCTCTACTGTGACATATAGGCATGTTGGAATGTAAGAGGAAAAGGAACTAGAGACAGGTTGTTGAGTATCCTGTGTGTCATGCCCATATAAGTGTGTTTTGTTGTTAACAAAAAATCATAAATAGTTTTTGAGCAGGGATGTTCCATACTCATATCATGCCTTAAAATTATGATCTTGTTCTAGCATTTAGGAAGAATTAAAAAGGACAGATACAGGTAATCAGATTGGGAACAAATTCGGGGCTTGAATCAGTAAGCAAACTAAGAGGTAATGAGAGCCAGGTTTACGAGTTACGAGTGAAGGGAACATAAAGAATAGGTAAGAAAAAGGACATTGCTTGAATTGTTCTGAGTTTGAATCCAAATGAATATTGGAAGAAGCGAGAGGTAGTAACTGAAAATGAAGATGCTGCTAACAGAAAAAATCAGGTCTGGTTGAGGATTTTTTTTTTAGGAAGATGAGGAATAGTTGACTTTTAAAAAATGTTGAATTTGAAGTATTGCTATGAAATCCAGATGGAATTATCTAGTAGGCAATTTGAGAATCAGTGATATGGAAGAAAAGGTAAGGGGGGTAGATGTAAACCACCTTTAGATGTAAAGGGGTAGGTGTGAAACATGGTGCATGTGGGCAAGAGGGGACATTGCAAGTGGTTCTTCTAGACTTGGACTTGACCAAAGGGATTTTCTGAAAATCGTATGTGACAGATATCAGCTTATGTTTTCTTAAGGAGTTTGCATATAATTTCAACTTCAGCTCTTTGTTCGTGCATTTCCTGATTTTTTTATGCTACATTCCATGAGTGGGTCAACCTCAAACACTTCATTACTAAGACCAGATGGTAATTCCACTATCTATGCCAAAGTTTCAGATTTTACTTTAAATTTAACAACCAAATCCTTGCCTTATTTTCTTTTCTTTCATCACTTAGCTTAAATTCTTCATGGTTATCTCTTTGAACGCTTTCCTTTTGTAGTTTATAAATTCTATCTCTTCTGATTGCATGTTCATAACTGTTTCTTACCACTTAGCATCTTGTGGCCCACCATCCTATGCATGCTTCACCATCAGGTAGGATGCGTCTTCTGATTTTGTTGAGGTTTCTGTAAAGTATTGCAGTTTACCTGTGTTGCAAAATGTAGCTTGACTTAAATTATTTGATAATCATTTCTTTGGGATTTCCTGTGTGATCTTTAGAGTATTAAGAAACCATTGGCCTTCCATGACTCTGGCAACCAACCAACTTTATACTGTTTAGTGGTAAGATTATTACATTTGAAAATATTTAAAAGTCATCTTCTTTTGAATGCTGTCCTTTTAATATTACAGATTTTAAAGAAACAAGACTTCCCTTGGGGCACATTCTGACTTTATATTTAACATTTGAAGGAAAAGTGTAGCTCCTCTGACATATAGGGTCAGGAATTGAATTCTCTATTATCCTTGAATTTTAAAGGGTTCATAACAGTCAATCCATTATGGGAAATTTCTCCTTAAATTTTATTGATGTTGGCAGCTATCCTGCTGAAGATAAATATATTTTTGCTTACTCTGTCCTAGGAAGAAGCAGAAGTGAAAAGTTGTAGGCTAAAGACATTGAATTAACAGCACAGTGAAGGTGTGACCCAGTAAATTTAAAGAGCACAGTCTGCTTCAGTTTGACATGTTGAATTCACCTGAAAGATAATACTGCCCTTTCCCAGGAGAGAGTAATGGGCTTCATTAATTCCCATTATACAGGATGATTCTTTATAGGTACATGGGCTGAGGTTTAGGTGCATGAGGAGTGTGGTTCAATTGGAGAAAGTCTATTGCTCCCTCTACTTCTGGAGGATTCTAATAGACCTATGTTAGCTTCACATCTTTCCCCTTTATAAGCAGACTCCTCATCTTTGCATTTCCACAATTGAATATACAAAATTATATAAAAGGAAGTTTGCTCATTTAAAAATTTTTGTTGAGTTGAATGTGTTAGGTATGTGGTAGCTATTCTTTTTCTAATTCTTCACTTTAGAAATGAACACTGAGTGTGCCTGGGTGGCTCAGTCCATTAAGTATCTGACTCTTGATTTCAGCTTAGGTTATGATCTCATGGTCATGGGCTTGAGCCCCACCTCTGGCTCTGTGCTGAGCATGGAGCCTGCTTGGGTTTCTTTCTCTCCCTCTCATTTGCCCCTCCCCTACTTATGTTCCCTGTCACTATGCACACAATCACTGTCTCTCAAATAAATACACCTCAAAGAAAAATGAGCACTGAAATTTCCATTTAGAGAACGTTTTACTTGCTATGAAATGTGTGAACCTCAGGACATTAGGAAAACTTAAATCATTTCAAAATGACCAATCAGCAGTAGCTAATTTCCTTTTAGTGAAATTAAGCTTCACTTGTAAAGACTTCATTTAAAGTTGAAAGGCACATATGCAGTGCCTTGTTCTCTATTCCCATCACCCTAGAATCAGGGGCTGCTTGAATATTCATTAATTCCTTGAAGGCCACAGAGTTTTTAAGGGATTGCCAAGAAATCTCCAAAAAAACTCATGAATAGATGGCACCTTGGTGACGATTTTAAAAGGTTGTGGCCTCTGAGACCTAGTGTGAGTTTGTAATAAGATAGAGTACAAGTGCAATGAAATAGACTTCCATTATCTTCCCATGTGTGCATCGAGAATAGCTCTACTACCTCAAAGGACCACCCAAAAACTGGCTTTTACTTCAAATAACATTAGGCTGAGGTTAAGGTTTGTTAAAAAAAATGATTAAAAAAACAGTAGAGGTGATACAACCTAACTTTCATACTTCAGGAACTGGGATAGTTAGAACTACAAAATAAAGCAGATGGCAGGTAGCCCTTATAAGGTAAACAATAAAGAACAAAGGAGAAGAAAAATAGGAAAATCTATGATTGGCTCGGGCCACCTAGTCAACCTTGTTTGGGGCGGAAGGTCCATAATTGGTTGGGCTTTAGGGATTGGCTACCTTAATAAATGGAATTTCTCATCATGCTGGGACATTTATAGGCACACATGGGTTATCTAAATTTTAGCTTGCTGATGTGGTTCCCTAGAAGGAACAGCTCACTTTTGGGCCTAGAAGTTTATTTCAAGAGATGAGCAGACCTTTTGACCAATAGTTGTCGCTCACAATGAAAAGGGCAGTTTTGTACGTTAGTAAACTTCCAATGACTAGAGATATTTAGTAAACATTGGAAAAATCAGATAAGATTCTAACTAGAATCTTCTCTGAGAAGAAAGATTGGATAAGGTTTGTGTAGGCAAATAAAATGTTTCTTCTGCTGATTCCAGTCCACACTCTAGAATTAGTTCAGGTTGCATTGTTGAAACCGAGTATATGAACAGTGTATATGAACATGGGAATGAAAGTCAGAAGAACCAAGAATTTTTCTTTCTTCTATAAAAGTCTATTTTGTACATTTTCCTGGTGGCTAAGAAATTTTCTACTTTTCCTAAACCATTTTTGTGTTTATTTTACTGTTATATAATATTCTTATAGGAATTGAGCCTATGGTTCAGTAGTTCTGTATAATGCCATTTGGCCCATATCATGTAATAATTCTTGAATGTGAGTCTTTGTAAGCGGAATGAGAAAAGGCCATTTGTGCTGTAAAAATCTATTGCCCTTGGCCAAGGAAAAAAAGAATCACTTTGTATATATGTGTCAGTGTTTACTACTGGTGACTTATTTGCATCACATTCTTCACTGTTCATCAGATCATTTGTGTCCTTAGTCATTATACTTGGTCTCACTCCTCAATGCGAGTAAGCACAGGAGGCCATAAAAGAGGAAACTGGCACATCAGTAACTCTGCAGTATGAACCTTCCCTACTTCCATAAGAGCCCGTTGATTAGATGACCTTGATAACTGTTATCTTTTAAAACTGTGGATCAGTTGCCTTTTGTTGTCTGCGATAGACCAGATAGAAATTAGAGTCTAAAATTTTCCATTATCACAAAGGTCAGCCCACACATCCAGGAACCACTGATTTGTGCCACCAAGTTTGAACCTGCCCATGAGAACCTGCAGAGAGGCAAAAGGCAACTGATCCGGAGTTTTACAAGATAACAGTTATCAGGGTCATTCAATCAGTTCGGTTCATTTGGGAGTAGGGAAGGCCACATTATGGAGTAATTCAAGTTCCAGCTTCTTCTTTTATTCACTTGTAAGCTCAAGCTTGGAGGCACATGCTAGTTATTCTTCGATGCGCAGTTTGACCTTTGTGATGATGGAACATTTCAGGCTCTGATTTCTATCTTCTGTGTCTTTGGTAGCACTTTCTGTATTGTATCCGGCAGCATGCTTTACTTACATTTTACAACTTAAAGGAAGAAAGGAGCTGGACTGGTGATTTTAAGAAGGGACTCAAATCGCCTCGTTTTCCCTGTGTCTCATCCTTCAATGTTTGTATCTCCCCTTTTCTTCATGAAAATAGTTTAGCATTTCTTAAACATGGAGTCTTAATTTCAAGACTTTTCAGACCTGTGTTTTATTTTTTACTTTATGCTAGTAATTGCCATAGAACTGCTGACTGACCATGTTTTAGTTTTATATTTTAAGTTAATCAATGAGAAAAATACAATTTCAAATACTTCCAGATGATGTATATTATAAAAAAGTAATTTCTTTTGTCCTTGTTCGTGTTGTGGTCTTTCCTCTCAATATAAGTTTTCCGTAGTAACTTTTTGCAAAATAAAAATTGTTTCTTACTTATGGGAGGTCTAAAAAACTGATGGATGGCTTAACTTTAATGCTTCCATCTTTTCAAACAACAAAATTTTGCCTAACTCTTCCCATGTGCATGGCCATGTACTATAGACCATGATCCAATAGAAAAGTTAATTGTGAGGTTCTCTAGGTCATTGATAACAGTGAGCATGGTTGTAGGTGAGGTATTCATGTTTATTTCTTGTGTAAATATATCCAGAGAATGACATCCTTTGCTTTGATGGTCAGCAATTTAGGGCGCTGTGAATCTCTGTAATACTTATTACAGCCGTGCCTGCTAATAGTTGTTTAACATATATTCTATGATGTTAAATAGTGTTCTAACATGTTCAGCCATCATTTATTTACTCTCTCATGTTCAGCCTATTAGAATTTTAGGATGGAATGGGACTTGTCCTGAAAAGAGATCTTTTTGAACCTCATGAACTGCAAGCTAATTAATATGAAAATTTTTAAAAAGTGCATTATAGGTGATTAAATATGCAGCTATAGAGTTCACCTCCAGTCTGAAATAGTTGCAGTGGATAAGATTTCTTACCACTATCGTGTATTATTATTTTTTTAACGGTGCTGTGTAAAGATAAATTCACAGTAAGCGTAAAGTTAAGATCCAGTGTTTTCTAAATAATTCCTAGGATTAGTATAATGGGCACTCTGCCGTGTTTATATAGTGTTTCACTTAGTTTTTAGGATTATTTATATTTCATCCTAGATGTGAGGAAAATGCTAAAATTATAGCATTTACAATATTGCTTAGAAACGACCATCCAGCCCCTGGTGCAATGCTTTCTTTTCAAGGAAGACTGCTGCTTTAGTAGGGCGCCCAGCTGGCTCAGTCAGTGGAGTGTGTGACTTTTGATCTCGGGGTCATGAGTTCAAAGCTCATGTTGAGTTAGACATTACTTAAAATCTTAAAAAAAAGTTGCAAGAAAAAAAAGGACTACTGATGAGGACAACTTTTTCTATTCTTGAGTAACTCTAATAATTAGAAAATTTTTATTTTAATTAAAAGTTCATTTTTTTATCACTTTCAACATTAATGTCTCTTATGTAAGACTTGACATGTCTTATTTTCTAACTATTTAGATAATACAGTTCCTGGATCCTTCATTCTTCTGGTATTCTTGTAGATACTCTAGTTTCTCATAGTTCCTTTTGAAGTGGAGTATTCTAAATTAGACACTGCTGATGAACTTATATTGCTTTCTAAGGAAATTTTATATGTTTATTAACTTACCTTATGTTTGTATTAATTATTTTTGCAAATTGTAATTTTGATTCTTAATGACATTATGAATAATTAAAACACTCATTTTGTCTGCTATTAAGCCAGAGTTCTCTCATCCTTTACTGGTACAATTGACTTGTAGACCTGAATTCTAGGTTTTTATATTCAAGTATGCTAAATATAATTTTTCTTGTTTCATTGTGTTGTTTGCATTTTTTTTTTTTTTTTGTCTGTTGGAAATGTTTTGAATACTAACATAGTAAATGGGAGAGTGAATGCCTCCTTAAATTTTGTGCTTTACCCTAGTTCTGGCCCTACTTTCTTCCTTACCATTTTTATTTTCCTGGACCTAAAGGATTCATAGCCTCACCTTGAAAGTACTGTTTTAATTAAATAAATTCATAGTAATGGTGATGATAACATCTCTCTTTTAAAAGAGCGGGGAGTCAGCTTCATTTTACAGGTGAGGGAAATTAAGCTTAGAAAGATTAAGTAACTTCATTTGCATGTTGATTTATTCAATAATATATTCATTCAACAAGTCACTTACTAGATACCCACTATGTGATAGGAACATGGGAGTTTCTTAACAGATAGATGTGGTTCTGCCTTATACCTCTTACAAAGTACTGTAAAATTTTCATCAAAAGCATTTTAGGGGTGCCTACGTGGCTCAGTCAGTTAAGTGTCTAACTTCAGCTCAGATCACGATCTCCTGGTTCACGACTCTGAGCGCTGCATCGGACTCTGTGCTGACAGTTTGGAGCCTGGAGCCTGCTTCAGATTCTGTGTTTCCCTCTCTCTCTGCCCCTCCCCTGCTTGTGCTCTGTGTGTCTCTCTCTCTCTCAAAAATAAATTTAAGAAACCAAAAAAAAACGAAACAAAATATTTTAATACAATGGGTTATTATTCAGCGCTAAAAAGGAAATGAGCTGTTGTGGAGCCTAGCTGGCACAGTTGGTAGAACATGCAACTCTTGATCTTGGGGTTATGAGTTTGAGCCCTGTGCTGGGGGTAGAATTTAGACAAAAAATCAAAAACAAAACAAAGAAAAACAACAACAACAACAACAACAAAAACCCAAAATGAGCTGTCAAGCTATGAAAAGACATGAGGGAATCTCCAGTGCATATTACTCAGTGAAAGAAGCAAATCTGGAAAGGTCACATACTGAAGGATTCCAACTATATGATATTCTGGAAAAGGCAAAACTATAGAGACAGTGAAAAGACTAGCGGTTGCCAGGGCTTAGGAAAGTGGGTGGGGTGAGTAGGCAGGGCACAAGGGATTTTTAGGGCAGTGCAATTATTCTATATAGCCTAATGGTAGCTACACATCCTTTTACGTTTGCCAACACCCATAGAATGTACACTTCTAAGAGTGAACTCTAATATAAAGCATGGATTTGGGTGATAATGATGTGTCAGTGTAAGTTCATTGATCTTAACGAATGTATCTCTTGTGTGGGATATTGATGGTGGAGGAGATTATAGACAGGGCAGTGGGGTATATGAAAACTGTGTACTTTTTTCTCAGTTTTGCTATGAACCTGAAACTGCTTTAAAAATAAGTTCTATTTTAAAAAGTATGCTTATATAGCCTATTTTTCTCCCCCTTTTGGGGGGGAAGGGTTTATAATATCATGAGAGCTTTGAGAAGTACCAAGCTAAAGCTCAGATGTAGTCCCTGGGTATACCTTGGGTATATAGGCTATTCCCTGGGTGTAGAAGTCTTAACGTTGTTAGCGTATGATACCAAGTAAAATGTTTCTGGATGATTTTATAATAAACTTGATTTCCAGTGAGCATCTCTTCCAAATTCCCAGTAGCAAATGGAGGATTTGACAGTATTATCAAACATGGGTGTATTTTTCTGAATCAGTTTTATAGTTTTATAAAAATGCTTGTAACTATTTTACGGTGGTATAGTTATTTTGTCCTTCGTGCAGCTGAGCTCATTGCAATAGGTGGAATTCTCCATTTTCCATGTGGTGTTCTAGCCATGACCAAATAAATTATCCTCATAATCCTTACACAGCCTGGGACAGATCCACAGTCTGAAAGCAGGTGTGAGAGAAAATGATAGAAAAAGACGAGAGAGACAGTGGAGGGGACATCTTGAATGTGTCTACATGTTATAGCAAAAAAAAAAAAAAATCAATGACTATAATGATAGTACTGAGTTGTGTAAAAGGATAAACGTAACAGATTAACTAGGAAAGCAAATATGAAATACATTTTAGAAAGATTTCCCACCAACTTTCAAGTGAAATGTTTCAGAATATAAAATGCTAATATAAGAATTAATTTATAGAATATGTCATTTCCCAGAAACAACAAGAGAAGAGGTATTACCACAGGTTATTTCAGTTCCGTAAAAGAACACTGGAGTAAAAGTTAAAAATCCTCAGAATACTCTAGTTTCCTTCTAGCATCATTTCAAAGAAGACTTTTTGGAACTCATCATACATACAGAAAATGTTTTCCCTACACAAAATGGCCACAGACTTAACAGTTTTATTTTTTTGTATTTTAACAAAATATCTTTAATATTTTTTTCTTTCATAAGTATGCTGCAGGTGTTACTTCTTGCTATCCATGAGTACTGTAACAGGCTTTCCACAGTTCCTGATTTGTTAAATCCAATTTGCTGTGGAATAAAAAAGAAAAGTATTTAGCTTGTTAGTAGTTCTACGTGTGAGTGGACAGTTATTAGCGTAGAAATTTTCCTTGGCTTAAAGAGAGGTAGATAAAAGTCTACAGTTGGGGAACATATAGTTATTTTAAGATTTGGACCTTTTGGTTGGTAGTTTCATATTGGCTCTCATTCTTTACTTCTACAGGGAAACCCCAAGTAGTCCTGTTTCTGAAGGGGGATGGGTAGATATTCCCTTTCTTAATTTTTTGCTTTTTTTTAAAGCTTACTTATTTATTGAGAGAGAGAGAGCATGTGTGTGTGTGTTTGTGCCTGTGAGAGATAGAAAGAGAGAGCATGCACACACTTGTGCACATGGGGAGAGGCAGAGAGAGAGGAAGGGAGAGAATCTCCAGTATGCTCTGCACTGTCAGCTCAGAGCTAGATATAAAGCTAGATCTTACAAACCCTGAGATCATGACCTGAGCTGAATTCAAGAGTCAGACGCTGAACCAACTGAGTCACGCAGGCACCCTCTTTTTTTTTTTTGCCTTTGTGTTCTCTAGTCCTATCTCTGATGCTGAAGGAAAAGGTAGACATTTCTTACCTTGATTTGTAGTCTAGTCCTGAATCTCTTCTTATACTTCCTTTTAATTGTTCCCAGTATTTCTCTCTTCCCTCTACCGCCCCTTACAAAAACAGAGAGAGGAAGAGCAATGTGTAAATATTAGATCCTGGTGCTAGTTGTTATTCAGTCTCTCAGACAACAGGTATTGTGTCTGGATATTATAATTTATCTTGCAGGGACTGGATCTTTAAAGAGAGACTACATAATAATTTATGCAACAGGCTGAGTCCATTAGCAGAACTCAGAGCCCTCTATTCCTGATAAGGTTTGGTGACCAGATTGGGTCAGAGTGTGACCTTGATATATTAATAAAAATGAACACTATTAATTATAATGATTTGGGTCAGGATTGTTCTATCACTCACTTATCAAAGTGTGTAGCACAAAGGAGCCATTCAATACAAATGTGTTGAATGAAGAGAAATGAAATTCTAGTTAGATGTTTGAGTGAAAATTAATATATATAACATATATCAGTGTGTGTAGAAGAGGAGCGATGCCAGTATTTTATATAAGGAAAAGATAGAGAATGGATTAAAAAATTAGTAGGGATTTTATGTCAGTGAAAGTTTAGTAAAATTAAATGGCCTAGAAAGTTGTTGTTCACTAGGATGTTAGAAATGGAAACCATAGGGGTGCATGGCTTTCTCAGTTGAAAGAGTATGCAAGTCTAGATCTCGGGGTCATGAGTTCGAGCCCCATGTTTAGTGTAGAGATTGCTTAAATAAATAAAACTTAAAGAAGTGAATGCCATGATTCTGTGATTTATGATTATTGAAATTTGCATTTGAATTTTAAGCTTTCTAGTTAAGTAAGAGGGAAGGTCATTATAGATGGGATTTGTAGGAAATAATCTTAAAAATAGATATATAAGTAGTTTAAAAACCACTGTATATGTTTATTCTGATTTAGCTTTTCCTTTGACAGAAGAGGTAGGGAACTAAGAAGACTTTCTTAAATTGATTCTAAGTTGACAATCTGAAGTGAGTTTATTTGAAAGTTTTTTGAGCTCTTAATAGTACTGGAAACAAGGTATTTATAATGAGTCAAAAACAGTTGGAAATGTGAGGTGGGATGTCCTTATTTATTATTTTCCTGCTGACCCTGATGGGAAGGCCATGCAGAACTCCCAGAATCAGTCAGCCGGAAGAGTAGAGAGCGAGTCAGGACTGAACCAGGAGACATGGGGTGAACAGTGCTGCTGTTTCTAAAGTAACTTCAATTTCTCAGTTGAACAGAGTGTTCCCAGTTCTTCACCAGTGGTTTCTCTTGTCACTTCTGCTTTCTTTTCTGCTTTTTCTGAATTTTATACGTAACTGCTTCCTTCCCTAATCACTTCTCTTCCAGTTATGTTACGTACACATAATTACTCAGATGATCAAATAAGTATTCAAATGATCAAATGGAATACTGTGTAGAAGACTTAACTGTAAGGAAAGGAAATTTTCCTATGAGGAGAAACTTTGTTTATGCTGTTTATGTAAGGTTATATTACATATATATATGTATGTATTTTAAAGTTTATTTATTTTGAGAGAGATTATGTGTGAGTGGGGGAGAGAGAGAGAGAGAGAATATCCCCAGCAGGTTGCATGCTGTCAGTGCAGAGCTGGGCGAGGAGCTGGATCTCAGGAACTGTGAGATCATGACCTGAGCCGAAATCAAGAGTCAGATGCTTAACCAACTGAGCCACCCAGGCACGCCAGCTTTTATATTTTTGTGACTTTTCCTTAATACATCTTTACAATTTGTTCCCCTTGTAATAGGAACTCCAGGTTGGCGGAGAGTTAACTGGATTTTTTCAGTATCAATAAGTGAGAAAATCCGCATAAGTAATTAACTAATTGAAAATTTTACCACAGCTTCAACAACACTTATGTCAGAGTGATGGTTTGGTAAATTGAGGGCTAACGGCAGATGATCTTGGATTTGGATAAATTTACACATATGAAGTTGATCTACAAACTTCATTTTTGGAAAAAGAATGTTTAAAGAGATTCATTAATCAATTCTGTATTCTATTTCTGTATCTTGTCATTGAGTGAAGGAAATTGGTAAATGAGCACATAATTCATTGTGGTTTGGGCTTTGACGAAAGTATTGTGTATCTCATATTCATCCTATGCAGATTAAAATAATAATAAAGATAGAAGCATATGTTTGAGCACAGTAACGTGCATTCTGTTTTCATGCGTCAAAACCTTAGAATGCCAGGCTAATGTTACCTCAGTAATGGCTGCACTAAATATGTAATCTTCTAGCTTTTAGCTTTGTGCTACCTTTTCATCATTTTACTCCATGCCTCTGAAGATTTTTCTTGTTCCCTCCTAAGTTTTAGAGTTTAAAGTATAATTTTAATGGTCTACTTAAAAAAGATATTTTTAATTTTGCATTCCATTTCGAATCATTTACTCACATAAAAGGACTTGCAGAGATGGAGAGCCTCAATTATGTTCATATGTAATTATGCAGCAACATTTGCTTCAAATCATTGCACATCTTTGGTGGTAGTAGAGAGTATTTTTTAATTACTTGATGTACTGATTTTTTTCCTCTGGTTGAACGTACGTGGCCTCCGTGATGAGCTATTTGAAATTCTGACGTGGCCACAGAACATGCAATCTAGCTTACTGGGGGTTGGAATGTCTTTTCGGTGACCAAACCTATCTGAAGCTTCAAACCTAATGCTTAGAGCTCCGTCCACATTTGTGAAGCATTAGTGTCTGTAATTTGGTTTCCCTTTCTCTGAAAACTTGCTTATATGATCAACATATTTCATCTTAAATTTTATGTATCTATTTTAGAGCTAAAGATTTTAGGGAGCTCTAATTCCCTTATTTTTCTGATGCCAACGATTAGAGTGTAATAATGTTAAGTAATTTGCATAAAGTAATTCTCAAAATTGCTGACATTATGACTTGAATCCAGCACTCTATACTTTTATTATGTGCTCAAACTATAATCTGCTTAATATAAATGTATGATGAAAAGGAATATTAGCAGTAAGATATAAAACAGTGAAAACATTGAAATTTACCTGTGGTATCTTAATTCAGTAACTATAGTAAGCAGGTTTTGTTTTGTGAAGAAAGCTGGTTTTGTTTGGTGAAGAGTTAAAACCTTTAAAAATGCAATACTTCTTTTCTCTCTCATATAAGGAGGAGAGCAGGAGGAAAGTGAGTCACAAGAACTAAATACCTACCCCTTGACAAGCAATTGAGGAAAATGAGGCTCAAAGAAACTAAAGCTATGGTTCACATTTACTCTCTTAGGACAGGATCAAGCCGAGAGAAGTCACATTCAACCTGTTTGTTCTTTGTATCAAATGATATTACCTTTAAATACAAGAGAGAAGTATCTCTGCAACTTCTTTGAACTTTGAAGATAGGATGTAGTTTGAATAACCCAGGTTAAATTTTATCCTATTTTATTATGGAAGAACAGATCAGAGATCTAGAGTTTTATGAGAAGGTGAAGAAGCTTCTTATGGGACAAAGCCAACTAGTAACCATGTCTGTTCTCAGTATAGTGCAGGGATGAACATCTGAAATTCTTTCAATTTTGTAGGGCATTGATAAACTATAGGAAGAAATATTCTTCATAAAATAGCAGATATTTAAGTTTTTACTATGAATGATAGACTTTACTAGGTAGTTTAGAGGAAAAAAGAAACATCATCAAGGATTTCTGGCTTCTTGCAGTTTGAGATTTACGATTAGCACCCATAAAATTCTTAGACCCTATCAGTGTCCAAATCACTACTAAATTAGCTAACACACAGTGCAATGATATGTGTTTCAACATAAGGCAAAAAAACTAGGCATTAAGATAAAGTAAGAGACTGAAAGAAATTCAGAAAGTTCTTATTTGTAGGGGCAAAAATTTATGTACGATTTAATGGAATGACTCAAATACATGCAGAAGTACTATCATTTATTGAAAAGCAGTAGTGTTCTTAGTAATCTTTAGGAAAACAAAAAATGGGAAATAATTAGACACTGTAACAGAACCAAATTATAACATTGTGAACCCTTTGACAAAGTGTGGACCAAGAATTATATTATTTTGACAGTGATGCTTTTCTGTGTGGCTTCAGTTTTGTCCATTTTAGGCACTATGCTTTAAGTACTTTTAATTTCCTGACTGAGCTATGGTTTTATCAACCCTCTTTAGTTTTTGTTGTTTTGTTTTAAGGAACCAGAGACATAATTGATTCAGAAAGCTTTCAGGATCCTCACATAAATCCACAATGAGAACCAAATCTATCTGCTCCTGATTGAGTTCCTTTCATGGTAATATTGTGGAAACATGGAATGCTAGAATTTGAAGGGGAATCAAAATCTGTTGTCCTAATCCCTCCTTTATAGATGAGAAAAACTACTCAGCTTGTGAGTAGCAAATCAGGGATTATCTGCTAAGATTTTGTTTGTATGATTTTGGTTTTTAGAGTGGCTTTTTGTTTTCATTTAAAAGAGAATTTACACCATCCAAGTTTTGGTTTTTGTGAGTACCTTTTAAAATATTTTACAAGTAAAGAGATCATTGACTTTAAAAGGCATGAATGCAATCCTAGTCTGATGACAGAAATTAGTACTAATAAACATGCCATCAGCTAATTTTGACAAATGTCGCCCCTAATTGATCCATTTTACTTTAAAAAAAAGGTGTAGATAGACAACTTAATACTGTTTACATATAGTTATTTTTGCTTTTTTGGTTTAACCTCTTCAACTTTAAGATTACAAAAGTTCATATTTATAAAGTTCTTAGAACAGTGCCTGGCACATGCTAAGGGCTATAAAAGTCTTTGTTAAATAAATAAGTAAAGAAATATTAAGTATATAAGAGATAGTGATGCATGATCTATGCTTTCTGGTACTTTAAGGACAGGAAATATGAGAAAAGATTTTAAATCTTTATGTTCTGATTTGCCAGCTTGAACAATATAATTTATAAATATCAAATGGTTGATCTTTTATAATGTGGTTACCACTAACCTTTATTCCTCTGTAACTTATATTAATTCAACTGATGTCATATGAAAGTGGAGTAAAAGTAAATGTCAATGGAAATACAGACTAAGCACATACCAGGACAGGATAATTATAAAGTACTCAGGTCTGTGAATGATAGTATTTGTAAGAGTCATTTTATTTAACCATGATGTTGGTCATAAAGTTATGTTCATGTTTCTGAAAGGAAGGAAAGACCAAAATGTGTTCTGCCATATATATACTCTATAGGAGTGCCAAGCCTGCATTTGGATTTAAAACCATCTCCTATTTGGTATTTGGTGTTACTTGAGATTTGTTTATTCAGCCAGCATTTATGGAGAGTACTCTGTGTGAAAACCTAGGACAGTTTGCTTTGCAGCATTTTTATTGGTTTTGAAAAGTTATTTGAGCACCTAATATATTTCAAGCATTCTTCCAGGATCTAGGAATATAGTGGTAGAAAAACAAAACATGATCCCTGCCCCTCACTCCTTGTAGTCTAGTGGAGGAGACAATCATTAAGCAAATAATTATCATAGGGGTGAGTTTTATAAAGGTAAAACAAGGAGGCTTCATTATTCAGAAATGTTATAAGGTTTCTAAAGTCAACTTTGGAGCTGAACTTTGAAGGATGAGAGGGAGTTAGCAAGGTAAAGGGGGATGAGGTCGAGATGGGAGGGAAAGCTTTACAAGGTCTTTACAAAGAGACTGAAGACATTAAGAGCTCCGTAAAAGAAAAGATAAAAATCAGATGTGGCTGAAGGCTTGATATTAAATGACAACTGGCCTCAGATGTAGCTGAGAAGGTAAGCAGTGCCATCTAAGTCTGAACTCTATAGACAATATTAAAGGTTTTCTTTTTTTGTCCTGCGAGCAATGGGATGCACTTCTAAACATTTTCAGGAATGGAGTTACAAATGAGGTTTGCACATGTGCTGCTGTGAAAGCAAACCTGGCAGCTTTTTTTTTTTTTTCCCCTTTCTCCAAGGGAAATCAGTTTGGTTTCTAAATGTTGAATGCAAAATTGAAAGGTTTGAAACAGCATTTTTACAAACGAAACTGTGTTGTCTGTAACTGAATTCTATTATGTTTTTATAATTGAACCTGCATGTCTCTGCTCAGCACAGTGGCTTTAAAGTGTTTATTGATCTACTCTTCCCTTGGCCAATGCATAAATGTCTCCACAGTGTAGGTGAACTAGCTGGGTAGCGCCCCATTGATGCACATTATATCTTGCCCTTTACTGTTTAGAATAGTTTATTGGTGATACGTGAATCTACAAGTAGCTAGAGATGAGATTAGTAGAACATTGGATAACAATTCTTTCCTAAAGAACAGGATGTCCTGGAAGCCATTGTTTCTCACCCTGCCATCTTACTGTGTCCTAATAGTCTCCTAGATATACAATGTGTCCTCAATTTTAATTTTTTACTATTTAGTGCATAATTTATTTATTTATATTTTTTAAAGTTTATTTTTATTTATTTTGAGAGAGGGAGAGCAAGTTGGGGAGAGGCAGAGAGAGAGGGAGACAGACTCCCAAGCAGGTTCCACTCTCAACACAGAGACTTGATGCAGGTCTCGAACTCATGAACTGTGAGACCATGACCTGAGCCCAAGTCAGATGCTTAATCTACTGATCCACCCAGGTGCCCCTAGTGTGTAATTTAAGCACTAAGCAGTAGCTTTTATGTGTTAACGAAATACATGTCAAGCAAAAAATTGGAAACAATCTAAATGTCTATTGGTATATCCCTGAGTGGTGCAATCTTCATTTACTGTACTGCTCTGTGGTAATTGTAAGAGAAAAGGTGTATAAATATGGTTCAGTCTCAGTCACAAGTTAGATGCAAATGTAAATTGCAGAATGAGACTTAGCTCATATCATATTTCAGTACGTTTTAAATACGTACAAAACAATACCATATATTTTACATAGAACAATAGTTAAGTAGTAAAAATAACAAGAACGCAGGATGAAGAATCGTACTGATTTCAAGATGGTAGTAACTTCTGAAAGGGAAGGTGAGGGATAGAATTAGGGATAGGTTTAACTTTAATATTACGTCTTTTATTGCTAAAAGAAAAGGATAGTTGAAATAAATCATACAAAAACCGACTATTAGTTCTGGATGGCAAGTGATAAGTGTGAGATACCAGACAGATAAGTAAGGATATGGTCATGTGCTTGGAATTTGGTGGCAAGTAACAGCTGAGTAGAAGTGGGGTAAACTATAATGTGGTTATTTTGTATTTATTTAATACAATTTCTGGAGGAAGGCAATCTCAGGATTGGTTTGGTGACTTAACCATGATACTAGGAACTTGTGGTTTGTCTGACCTCCTTTGTCAGTAGTTTTTTCCCTATTTGTGAGGTAGCTGTAGCTCCATACATCAATGTTCGCATAGGAAGCCACCGAAGTGGGTTCCAGAAGGGATGAGTTCTTACCTCTTGTAATGAGAAAACATTTCGCCAAAGAGTCTCGTTAACTAGAGCCTGGGCTAAGTCCTGTTATAGTACAGTGCCTGGCAGATTGTAGGCGCTTAATAAATATTTGTTGAGAAGATGTATATTCAGTAAAGGGGAATGGAATTGTCACAGTTATTCTGTGAGGTTTGAGCTTCTGAGTGATCTCTGTCTTCAGGCCAAACTCTTTCTTGATGATGCACCTTTACAGAAATGTTAAGTGTAGAAATTTCCACAGTTTTCATTTATTACTGTTGTTTTTAAAGAACCAAAAAGAAGCTACAGCATCATGGATCTCGAGGTCTTAATTATTCCCAGATGAGTTAGTAGATGTCCTTACAGGTGTGACAGTTGGACATAAGAATTCCAAGTCCTTGATTTCTGCTCTGGTGCTCATTCTCCGTACACTCAAATCATGTAATCGGTACTGTGAATGTCCTGAAGGATTGCATTAAGGACTTTTGGTAAGGCTGAAAGATCCGTTAAGAAAAGTTTTTGAGGGACCCCTAGGTGGCTCAGTCGGTTAAGTGTTTGACTTTAGTTTAGGTCATAATATAATGGTTTGTGGGTTCCAGAACCACATTGGGCTCCCTGCTGACAGCTCTGAGCCTGAAGCCTGCTTCAGATTCTGTATCTCCCTCTCTCTCTGCCCCTCCCCTGCTCGCCCTCTGTCTCTCTCTCAAAAATAAGTATTAAAAAAAGAAGAGTTTTTGAAACCCTATAGAAGTCCTCTTGCATCACTATTATTGTGCCAGCACTTGACTAAAATTGATATAGCTCCATGTTGCCTTTGTAACTGATAGGAAATGGATTATATAGAATATTGTATCTGTGAAATACCCAACTGTTATTGACCTGAAGTCTGGGTGAGCTTTTTAGGCTGGATAACCAGACTAATAACCACTCCTTTTCCTGGAACTAAACATACTTGGGGGTCTTTATTTTCTTACACTGGCCATCTAGCCAAATTCATTTGACTGTGAAGTTAAAAAGAAAAAAATATGAAAATATAACTTGGCAAGCAAGTGGTTATATAGGAGAATTTCTTGCTAAACTTGCTTCATCATTCCCCTACCTTACCATGACGAAACTTGATGTACATTTTATTTGAGAAACAGTGGCTGTTTTTAATTATGTGTGCAATTCTTTTATAAGTGGAACTTGTACTACAAATTTCAGGCTGAATAAATAATACACTACTGTGGACTGTTTGATCAATTATTTATATTATAATTGTTATCTTGGTAAGGGTCATTTAAGTACCTCTCTATATTTTGCCCTGAGTGATAATTTGTCCTACATTAATACCTGGGCTGTATCTTCAATAATCTCAACAAAATTTCTTTTGCAAAAACACTGGTGATGTTTTATTAAGCTCTTATGAATTAGAAGGCTTAGCCCCCCGCCCCTCCCTGCCTTAAATCTACTGAAAGGCATAAGTCTTCACTACAAATAAATAACATGCCAGCAGCAGCTACTAATTCAAAGCAGCTTTTGAATCCAAGCAGAAAGTTTTAAAATTCTCTGATTTATAGCTTTAACTTAATTTATCAGCCAGAGAAATGAGACAATTTCTTTAAAAGGAAGAAAGAGGGACAGAGGACAGAAGATGTAATATAGATTAGTCTTTTCCCAAGAAAAGCAAGTGTTTTAGTTCCAGATTAGTAGTCCCAGTTACCTGCTGCTTCCCCCCTACCATGGAAATTGAAAGTAAAGCTTGGGCTGTGGTCAAGGCATCCTCCACAAGATTTAGTTATATCTGAGGACTATCCAAGATGACTTCAGCTGAGCACAGAGTCTGTCTAATTATGGTTAGACCTGGCTGCTTTCTCGTAGTGGAGGATTTTCTCCTCCTTGTGCATTTTTGTCTTCATTTCGACATGTCAATAAACTTTATGGAGTAGAACATACAATGTTGTCATATTTTCCAGAGTGTTTTTTTTAATGACAAATTT
Source organism: Hyaena hyaena (assembly GCF_003009895.1). Classification (NCBI taxonomy): domain Eukaryota; kingdom Metazoa; phylum Chordata; class Mammalia; order Carnivora; family Hyaenidae; genus Hyaena; species Hyaena hyaena. The sequence goes on along the minus strand of NW_024081906.1, from coordinate 158,828 downwards.
GTTTCTTTGTTTAAGGTAGCAAATGGGAAGTATTTTGTTTCACCACGGCATAATAAACCAATAAAAACAGCTGGACAAACATTTATCAACTAAAGTAGGTGCTAAAGTCTTCTGTGAAGCTCCATCATGCGTTAAGAGCCTTGTTTCAGTTTATGGCAGATGTATTCAAAATTACTAGTGAGACTATATGGCGGTATCAAGTCATAGTCAACTAAGAGCTTCTTCTCTATTTTAGAATTTCAATAGTTTGGGCTCTGAGAAGTCTCTGCTCTTTGCTGAGATTCTTTCTGGAGGAAGTTGTGGAAGAAAAGCAAGAGACATATCTATTTTTTTTCCTCCAAAGGCTTCTTGATTCATTCAGTTGTTTTACTCTCAAAATGTATGGCTTATTGCCAAATAAGTTTGTGAGGAAGATGGAGATCCCAAACAAATACACCAAATATACAGCTGTTAATCTGTTAGCTAATTGGACTATTGACAAATTCAATAATGTATTCAAGATTTTTGAACTCAGCTTTAAGAAACATTAATTTTAACCAGGACTCTATCTTGACACTTAAGGCTGTTACCCATTATATGAATAATTGGTTTCCCAAACGTGAGGCAAATACAGCGAAGTAAGTAGGAGGCCTGCAGCATGTTGTTCTACTGTCCTCTCTCAAACAAACACAGCAGCAATACTGGGACTGTGCCAAAATATAATAATTACCCACCAGGTCTCTTAAAGGTGATTTTCAAAGCTTACAGATTTGAGGAAAAATACCTAATTAAAAAATTTTGTATACACTTGTAGCTGAAAAGTTAAAACAGTGTGTTTAAAGTGTGTGTGGTATGTGTGCTACTTATCTTAAAGGTATACACATAAACATCTTAATATTTATTTTAAAGGTTATTATTAAAAATGTAATTAGTGTGTCAGACAGCCCATGGGTCATATTATTAAAAACAAGGCAAAATGTAATCAGGAAAACAAGATTGAGGCATTTAAAATATATATAACTTTAAATGTGTGTTTATTATTGAGAGAGAGAGAGAAAGAGCGCACACGTGGGCACACATGCGTGCACACAGAAGCAGGGGAGAGGCAGAGAGAGAGGGAGACACAGAATCTGAAGCAGGCTCCAGGCTCTGAGCTGTCAGCACAGAGCCCGACACAGGGCTTGAACACAGGGCTTGAACTCATGAACCGTGAGATCATGACCTGAACTGAAATTGGATGCTTAGCCAACTGAGCCATCCAGGTATCCCCCCAAATTGAGGCATTTTAAAAGTAGATATTAAGTAATTAGTAGTACAATGTGTATGTGTGTAGCAAAAGTTTTAGAGATTCTGTATGAATGACTAATCTGTGGGAAACATTTGATTATTAGTATCTGTTGTAGTAGTGGTATCCCACAGAGATATAGAATCATTGAATCCCAAGATTTGGAGTGCCCTTGAAATTTACCTATTGTAGGCTTCATCTAATATTTATGTTGGCTTATTTATTTATTTTGAGAGAGCTAGAGAGCAAGACTGAGAGTATAAGAGTGTGCAGGCAGGGGAGGGGCAGGGAGAGAGAGAGAGGGAGAGAGAGAATCCTAATCTGACTCAGCACTGGGTCAGAGTCCAAGCTGTGTGGGGCTGGAACTCACAAACATCAAGACCATGATCTGACCCTAAACCAAGAGTCAGACTCTCAACTGTCTGAACCATCCAGGCATCCCTTTCATCTACTGTTTTATCGTCACCTCTGTCCTCTGTTTTTGGACTTCCAGAGATGGGGAATCACTAACCCCTGAGGTGACATTTCCATCATTAGATACATGTAACAGTTACAGTTCTTCCATGTACAGCTCATCATCCAGCTGTTAATAATTCCATGATCTCAGTTTGTCTTCATGATAAGTGTAGAACGAGTCTAGTCCTTCTTATGATGCAATTTCAATAATTTGAGGAAATTTGTTACTCTTTTTCTTCTAAATCCCCTTTTAGTAGATAAATAAACCTCTCTTCTTTGATAGTAGATAAATAAACCTCTCTTCTTTGATAGTCCTCAAAGTGACACAGCTCCAAGATCCCCATGTCATGTTGGTTTCTTCTTTGAATGCTTTCTGGTTTTAAGAGATCTTCCCAAAGGGTTCCCTAAAGTTGGGTGACTCGATAATATAGATAATTATTCTGAAAATAAGGATATTAATTTAAATGAAGTAGAATCTTGCATAGAATTCTTAGAGAGTTTATCATATAAACTATTAGATATGAATCATCAGCATTTTTATTACTTGTATGTATAGTAATAGTGATAATATGTAACCATAATACATAATATTGAGAAAATGATTTAAGTTTATTATATCCTTATGGTAAACACTGTAGGTTTTTGACTATGTATTATGCTTGTTTGTATTGCAGTCTAACGTAGTACATATTTCCACTTGATGTTTTTTTTTTTGTGGCTATATCATATTGTCTCATTGCGTCTTCCTTTCTTCTAAAATCTCCCCAAGTATTTTTCCATGCATATGTTGCTGACTCACATCTTCCTATCCTGCAGCCTCTGGCGTTGGAACTAATTTTAGGTCTTAGGATCTAATCCTTATCCCTATTAAACTTAACTTTGCTTACTTCAGTTGGTCATCCCATTCTGTCAAGATCTATTTGGATATTGTGCTCTGCTAATGAAAACGTTCTTCCCTGCTTAGAATGGCATCAGCACTCCCCCTCCACCCCATCAACCCCAAATTAGGTGCTGTTTGCAATCTAATTTTATTTCCCTGATTGGGAATGTGATGTATATCCACTGTAGCAGTCATTGGCCATCTGTACCAATTATGTGGGGACACTAGTATGTAACCAGTTTCTCACTGGTATGACAATTGCAGTTAGTAAATAGTTGCTTCCTCCTTTCCTGAGGCTCTCTTCTTCCTTGACTATCTTGTGCCCTCACCTGAGATCACCTGGAGCTCCCCAAGGTCCAGCTACTTAAAGTTTAATGCTGAAGGTAGCCCAGGCCCTATAAAACCTTGCTCCAGTACCCATTCTGTATTAGTTGTTAATATTTTTGAATATCACCCCTGGGTATAGCATGGTATGTATGAAATCCATAGCCATGAAACTGACCACTTACCTTAATTACAAGTTCTAGGTCTTGAGATTGTATTTGACGTCCTAGAGAGATTTTAGAGCAAGTTTTGAGTGATGAAAGCTGCATGGAGGAGATTTGCTATGAAAATGGTCTCTCCTTCAAGTCAGGAAAAGCTTCAGGATCTTTGTTCTTCTCATGAAGCTATTCTTCATTTTACTTTGTCTTATCTATGTGCTGCTCCAATATTTTGTGTCATGTTTTCTTTTGGTAATTTAGTAGAAAATAAGACATGAATGTTATTTTTATTCACGTGTATACACATGTAAACTGTTGGCTCTTGCTTCTACATGCCTATGGACATGAAGTGCTTTGTATACTTTAGTGAATAAACAATTATAATAACATTATTAATATACTTGGTGAATTCTAGCTAAGTGTGACTTTGAGGTTGGCAGACAAAGAGGCCCAAAGATTTCCATGCCCTAGTCCTTAGCACCTGGCCAATATACTATCTTTTGTAGCAACAGGAACTTTGCAGATGTAATTAAAGATTTTTTAATGGGGGAAATATCCTGGATCGTCTGAGTGGGTTCTGTGCCATCACAGGGGTTCTTATAATGGAAAGAGGGAGTCAAGAGAGTCAGATTCACAGAAACCTTAGAAGCAGAGGTTGAGTGATTGTATTAATTTCTGGCTTTGAAGATGGAGAGAAGGGGGTGAGTCAAAGAATGGCCTCTATCAGCTGGAAAAGGCAAAGAACTGAATTCTTCCCTGGAGCCTCCAGAAGGAGTATAGTCTTGCTAACACCTCGATGAAACCCATTTTGGACTTAAAGACCTCCAGAACTGTAAGATAATAAATTGCGATTTTTGCCACTAAACATATGGTAACTCATTACAGTACCAATAGGAAATTAATACAGACACCAAACTATTGATTCACCCCTTTTGCCAGTAACTAAGATTATTCAGCTTTAGTTCTTATAATGATAAGTATAAACTGTAGCACAGAAGAAAGAAAACCATTTGGCCTGCCTCCATCCCTCCATTATTGTAAGACAGGAAGACTTGGAAGTTTGTGTAGTGTTCTGTCTCACAAATCTTAAAATTTTCTACTGCTACTTGAACATCATATCCCCCCTCTTCATTGTCTAATTCGCTTAGTTTCTAACCTGTATAATATATACATTAGTCAAAAAGTACAAAATAAGACTATGTTAGTTTAAAATGATAGAAGTCCAGTTTCCAGAAAAATCTTTTGACAAAATCTCTAAAACTTATTCTTTTTAAAAAATGATTATTTATTTTAGAGAGAGAGTGGCAGAGCACGAGTTGGGGAGGAGCAGAGAGAGAGAGAGACAGGGAGACAGAACTCGAAGCAGGCTCTAGGCTCAGAGATGTCAGTACAGAGTCTGACATGGAGCTCAAACTCACCAACTTCAGGATCATGACCTGAGCCAAAGTTGGATGGTTAACTAACTGAGCCACCCAGGCATCTCTCTAATACTTATTCTTGAAGTCTTCCCCATGAGATATGATTTGGAAATGTTTTCTGCTTGTCATAACTGCAGCCTTATTCTTTTTAAAAAAATAATATTTATTTTGAGAGACAGAGAGAGAGAGTGAGAGAGGAGCAGAGAGAGGCGGGAGAGAGAGAGAATACCAAGCAGGCTCCCACCCCCCACTGTCAGCACAGAGCCTGACTCAGGGTTCAGAGAAAGAGGGGGACAGAGGATCCAAAGTGGACTCTGTACTGACAGCAGAGAGCCTGATATGGGGCTCAAACTCTGAACAATGAGATCATGACCTGTGCTGAAGTCAGATGCCTAACTGACTGAGCCACTCAGGCACCCCCTTATCCCCTGAACCGCGAGATCAGGACCTGAGCTGAAATTAAGAGTTGGATGCCCAACTAACTGAGCCACCCAGCTGCCCCACAGCTTTATTCTTAATACGAGTTATACTGGAACTTGGCTTGCCTCTGGATTAACCATCTGCTGAAGTCTGCTTGATGCAAAATATGTACTAAGGCTGAAGCTCAGGAAATAAGGCTGGATTTAAAAATTAAATGACTCAAGAAATAACAATGGTGACTTCTCAGTAGAGTTTTAAAAATTCAATTTACATCGAGTTGAATTCTGGAAGTGGAACAACTGTAAAAAAATTGGCATTATTTTAATTGTTTTTGAAGTTGTTATTTAGAGAGTGTAAGGCTTTTTGGTCAATAGAAAACCCAATAAATGCAGAACACTCCTTGGTGAAATCCCTTCTGTTCCAGACTGCTTTCTAGTATGTTGTACTAATTCAGCATCATTTAGACTATTTAGTCAGTGCTGTTAGTTGCAAACGAAATGGTGTGGCCACAGGGAATTGACCAAAGCAGTTAAGCTCTTTTATTTTTCTTCTGGAATAACCCTAGTCAACCCTCTTCCCAAATGATAGTTGGGAGGGGAGCAAAGGATCTATTCAGTGCAGAGATAACAGGTCTGGGAGCAGTGTGGTGTAGAATTAGCATTGGGACACCAGTCCAAAGATCTGTTTTTTTTTTTTTTTTTTTTTTTTTTTCTAATTTTGCTTCTTACTCACTATACAATCCTGGATGACAGTCTTTATTGTCTTCACCGTAAAGACAGGAAAAGCATTTGTGATATTGCATGGTGCCTATAAAAATATTTTGAAAACTAGAAAGTTTTGTACATACAGTAAGTAATCATGGTTATTATATAAACTTCTCCATCGTTCTTCTTACTTCTTTTCACCACTCTGGGAATCCAGATGGGATCACAAGATAAAATAGGCTGGTGCAACGAGTGCTGACTTTATGGTGGTGACAGCATTGGTGTCATGATGTCATCACCCCGTGACAACTCTGGCTTTGTTGTTCTTTGTTGTGTTACTCTCCTACTATCCTTTCCCTCCCTCAAAATTACTAATGCACCATAATCATTGTGCAAACAGTGTTAGTCTCAGGGTAGTTGTTTGTAAGCATAGTGTAGATAATGAAACTCTTGTTTTGTTTGAAAGTTAAGCTTTTGGTTGAGTGCACTTCCTACCATGATGATCATTTTCAGCATGTGGAGCCCATTAAGCAGTGTTGGAGCTGGATTCACAGTTTAATGTGCTAACACTGCATCTGTTTCTACCCTGATGATAACACCTGGATCAGTTTAGAACTTATGTAGAAGTTTAAGATGTGGTGTAGTTAATTTCTAAAACAACTGTTGATCTTTATATGTGTGAACCCCATGGTCTTTCACATTCCAGATGAATGCACTGCCATTTGAACATGCTTGTACCTGTGTGCGCTTTCAGAATGGGAAATAAAAAACATGTGCCTTCCCCTCTAGGAGGTTTACTTTCACTTAAATTCTGAGAGTTGACAATGATGAGATTTTTCTTTTTCCTATTTGGGATGGATAGGAAGATGCTTTTATGTTGTTTTTTCTTACAACCTTTATCAAATGTTCATCTAAAATGAATAGGTGATGGATTGTTTTCCTACCTGTTTTATCAAAACACATGCATACACACAGTCCAGCCCATTTATGATGCCATGAGTAAGTCTTTGATTCCTCTTGGGAGCACTAAAATGGACAAGCATTAAAAATTAAAGAAAGGCACTTCTGTTACTGAGACTTCACACTTTATCTCTGTGGCTGGCTAAAAGCAGAGTGCCAGTTCGCTAGAGCTTTGAGAAATGACTTTTCCCAATGACCCACTGCCTTTTAAAGACAGCAGAACTTGGAGTTCCTTTTTAAAGTGCTAAATGCCCTTGGAGAGTTGCAGTACAGTTACATTCCCATTAGAAAGATTGAACTTCTCTCCAGGATGCCCTCAAAAAAGAAGCCATTAGAAGAGAGGACCGATAGAGCATTTGGGGATGCCTATTCTGTTATCCTCACCAAGGCAACTTTTAATGTTAGTTTTTCAATGTGAAAATCTATCTACTCTGAGTGGAGTGACCATGATAGAGAGTGCCCTTGCTCTTTTTCATGAGGTGATCACATTTCTGATCTTCTAGACTAGAGAGTATAAACTCCTCTAGATTATATTCCAGGCTGTCATGAATTATAGCCTGTTTACTGCCTACCTGCATAGGATTGGCTTATATGAAGACTATAAAGAGAACATTTTCCAATATTATGTTCACTTTTTGCTTCTTAGCAAAGATACCAGAAATTTAATACATATCATCCTGCTTTTTTAGAAGTTGCTGTCTTTGAAAGCAATGAGTTTGTGTGTGATTGGAAATGCTGGCAGTAATTCTTTTCCTACTTTGTGGAAGGAAAAATAGGGGTAGCTTACAAAAGAATAGTTTGCAGATCACATTACAGCTGTTTTGTTAGAAGTGATGATCTTCAGTCCAAAAGGAATACCAACCCCAGCTTCTTCGGTGGTATGCAACTCTTGTTCTTCCAATGAAGCTCCTTCCCAGAATATTCTAATTAGACTGTGCACTGTGACATAAGCCCTGTGACTGTTTCTTCTTTCTGTTATAGTTGTTCATCCTGTCACTTAACTTTGCCATTATCCATTCTCCCTGATGAATTAGACTGCTATGACATCTTTCTTCTGTTCTTAGATGGGCTAACGGGGTTAACTTACCATTCATACAGGCAAAATTTCATTTTGGAGCAGTAGGGGAGAAAGGAAGAAAGGCCTGACGAGTATGCTAAGAGAAAAAGATAAACAGTACCAGTAACTGAGTGCTAGATATTGACCAACATCTTAGGGATAAAAAAAGTGCCCTTTTATTGAGTCCAGAAAGGCAAGGGAAGTGATTTATTATAGTAACAGTCATTTGTTAAGCATCTACTATATGTCAGGAATTAATCTCCTTATCTTATTTAATTTGTATCTTATTTTATCTTCACTAGAAGCAGTAGTTTATAGATGAGAAAACTGAATCATTCAGCCAGTAAGTTTATTTTTTTATTAAAAATAATTTTTTTAAATGTTTTATTTATTTCTGAGAGACAGACCACATGAGCAGGGGAGAGTCAGAGAGAGAGAGGGAGATACAGAATCTGAAGCAGGCTCCAGGCTCTGAGCTGTCAGCACAGAGTCTAGCATGGGGCTCGAACCCACTAACTGTGAGTTCCTGAGCTGATGTCAGATGCCTAACTGACTGAACCACCCAGGTGCCCCTCAGCCAGTAAGTGTAAGCGGAAGAATTTGGATCAAGATTTGGCTAACTCTGGTGTGTGTGTGTGTAACACAAAACATGGATTTTAGGAGTTGCCTCAAATAAAAGATAAATGTAGGTTTTTAAAAAAAAATTTACAGTTTGGAGTGAAAAATTACATCTCTTGTGCTTAGATTCTTTTTATTGAATACTATCTTCCTTTTTTATTTTTTTATAGTTCATGTCTTTATTTACTATTTAAATTTTTTTTGAGAAAGAGAGAGTGTATGTGAGTAGGAGAGAGAGAGGGGCAGAGGCAGAGAAAGAGAGAGAGAGCTCTTGTGGGGTTCTACCCCATGACCTTGGGATCATGACCTGAACCGAAATCAAGCATCAGATGCTCAGCTGACTGAGCCACCCAGGCAACCCCCGTCTTCCATTTTTATACCTTGGTTCTGCTTGTTCATTTCTGCCTTGTGCATTTTATCAGCCTGGTTACTTGCATGTTGAAAAAAGAATTGTTTTATTAGCAACAGCCAGTGTTTCAGAAACTATGTTTAGTGAAGGCAGTGATGGTCAAGATGGAATAAAAGTGATCTTGTGGTCTGCTTTTAGGGTTTTGGACTTAATGGAGGCTAGCTGAGGTAGCAGTCTTAGATACGGAGTGCTAAGGAAGATTTTCCTAATATCCAACTCTTTCTCACATCTGACAATTTGGGAATCAGCAAAAGAGTAAAATATACCATGCTTAAGATTCTTAAAGAGACATGTTCGTGCTTCATAATAACCTGTTCATAACACGAGATCTGAAAGAGCTGATAGTTTTCATTTAACATGCAGCAAGTGTATTTTAAGTGCGTACCATGTAATTTATTTAATGCGCTGGAGAGCAAAAAAGTGTCAGGGCTTCTGGAACACTTCCTTAATTTATTTTTTGATTATTAAAGTTTGGCCGATGAATGACATCTGTATTAGAGAGCACTGTGTATTGAATGTCAATAATTTTAATGGTGGAGTTAATATCTCTGTCTCTCCTCATTCTTGGGGATGAAATCTCTCTTGCCTTCTATGACAAATTAAAGAGCTGCTGGCAGTTTGTGGACCAAATGTTTGGGTACTTTGTGTAGGCTCATCTGTGTTAGTTTTAAATTAGAGTGTTTTCCTCCTTGCCTCTCTGTTTTTCATCAGGGATCATATATTCTTGTGTCCAGAAAGACTCTCCGATTTAGCTGTGAGGCTGATTTTATTGTAGGGATGTCTGTGTATCCTGTCATCACAGGCAACCTTGGTGAAACTTCCCATGTTGTGTGTGTATGTTGCTGCAATATGTTCAAAGTCTGATCTTTCTCAGATGTATGTGTGTGCGTAACTATTTTATAGCTGAAAAGGGATGCAGGCTGCAAAATTTCTGCCAAAATATGTTTTCTATTATATTTTGTAATATGAAATTATAGATTCGTTTTTGGCTTTCATAAAGCTGCCTTTTTCACCCGTCACTGGAAGACAACTAACACCTTCTTTTGACTCACGTTTTCCAAGACTCCTTAGTGTTAAAAGAAGACTTTCTTTTTGAAATGCAGAAATTAAAAGAATATGGTACAAAAGCATTTTTTCTAGCTTTATTGAGTCTTGAGGGCAGATATATGGATTCCAGACAAAATGCAATAATAGACTAGGATTTTACTTTCAAATCATCTTAGAAACACTTCTCGTTGGAGATTTATTGTACATGTGGAAGAACAGAGCTGCTTTGAAGGTTAAATGGAATAGTTTGGAGAATTGTGTTCAAGGTCTTTCTCTGCCTCTTATTAAGTGTGTGTTCTTTAACTAACGTAACCATCTAGCTTCAGTTTCTTCCTTTCTAACAGTATTGTGAGGATAAGATGGGATAGCGTGTGTGTGCTTTGTGAACTTTGTCAATCTTAGTGTAAATATGAAGTAGCACTAGTATTTTATTATGTGTGGTTAGTTAACCTTAATGCCCCATTGGCATGATCAGGAATCCCCCCGCCTCTTCAGTTAAAACATTTGCCTTTCTATGTAAAAAATTACAAATTTCAGAACACATATACTGAAGTGCACGGTAGTTCTCCCAACTACTCAAGTATTACCTTGGGGGAAAAAAATCACATCCTTAAGGAGAAGCTATAACCTTCATTTAGGTAAACAGGAAAAGTGTGTTCTCGGTATGACTACTGCTTGTGAACCCACCAAGAGTTCCCAGCCAGAGTACTGACAAACCACAGAAGCTAGGGGGGGAAATGTTTAAACCAAGAAACTAATAGACTCTGTGAAAACAGGCATTGGGAGAGAAAAGACATTTCAAGCTGCAATGTCCAGATGCTTGGCTTATCTGTTATCCTAACTCCTGTCTTCTCTGAATTAAGTCTTAACCAAGTCACCTTTCTTTATCCATGCTTCTCCTATAGCCAGAGAATAGCCAAAAAACTTCCTTTAGCAAAATGTCTGCAATGATCCGGTCTTTTCTACTTAAAAATTCCCACATGTTTCCAATGTATCCCCCACAGGTGTTCATGGAATAATACCACCTTGCACTTATATCATGCTTTTACACTTTACAAAATGGGCTCAAGTTCATGATGATCTTGAATCCTTGTCACCACCCTGTAAGCAAGTGGATGTGGGCAGATATGGACGTGAGAAGTTAAGACTCTTGCTGAGACAATGGCATCAGTAAAGATCAGAGCCACCCATAAGGGAATCCAAATCTCAATTCCTCACCCATTGCTCTCCCTGCATTATTGGTTAAACTGTGCTCCCCCCAGCCAAAAAATAAAAAAATAAAAAATTCCTATGTTGAATCCCTAGCCTCAGTACTTCAGAATGTGACTGTATTTGGAGATGAGGCCTTTAAAGAGGTAATTAAGTTAAAATGAGGCCATTAGGGTGGGTACTAATGCAATCTAACTAGTGCCCTTATCAGAAAAGGACATGGAGACAGACATTAGAAATGCACATGCGGAGACAAAAAAGACCATTTGAGACCACAGCAAAAAGGTGGCCATCTGCAAGCCAAGAAAAAGCCTCAAGAGAAACCAAACTGGCTTACACCTTGATCTCAGACTTTTCCGTTCTACAACCAAGAGAAAATAAGTTTCTGTTGTTTAAACCATCTTGTCTGTGGGATTTTGTTCCGGCAGCCCTTACAAAAGAAAACAAGCACTATACCATAGAGACCGTCATATATAATTACATACACTCTCCTGTTTATCCTGCAGAGTTTCAGAGAAACTAGATTTCACACAAAAGCCTTATTTCTCCAACAGTATGTCTGGTGCTATGTTTTTGATGACAGCAGTTGAACTGCTTTGTGAGTATAAATAGGACTTTAAGAGGTATCTCAGTCTTAGTTCTGCCAGGATTTGTCTATGCTCTCTTCCATGAAATCTTCATGGTTACACTTGTATTCTTTCTCTTAGAATCTGGGACCCAGTAGAGCCCGTTCATTTTTCAAAGCTTTGAACTTCATTAAACAGACTACAATCTGATATGTATTTCTTCTCCTAAGAAATAGGAAATACATTTGTAATTTTTTGCAAATAAAAATTTATAAGGAAACAGTCATCCTTTAAAATATATCACTAATGCTCAAGACCCCATTGTAAGGAAAACAGTATGATATATTAAAAAAAATTAGTCATCTTTTTATAAACCTATGAATTTATGAAAACCTATGAAACTGACTGAAATTCATAAATGATATAATGTAGTATACAAAAGTGGTTCATAAACTTGATTTAACTTTTTGGAGCAAAACAGTCTCATAGTACTCCTTCTGGTACTAATTTCAAGTCTGGAAAAATAGGAATACGGATATTCTCATTAAGCTTTTGAGACTCTGATTCAGTTTAGTACAGTGTGAAGGAGGGCAGTTGTGACTGTAATATTTTATTATGTCAGGATGGCATGGTATGGATACAGTGAACAAATCACTGTGTAGAAAAATATTAGTATTTTCGTCACACAAATTGCAAGGCACTGAAAATATTTTAAGGTGTTAAGAAGCTAATATTAAAATAGAGGATTCTTTTAATCAGTGAAATTAAATGCTTGGAGTGTGGTTTTCCTGATAATTTTCAGGCTGTTAGCTTTTGCTCTAATCTCGCAAAATGCTTTTCATATAAATACTTTAAAAAAATCTTTAGACATCTGACTATTTAATTTTGAAATGAACATTTTTTCCGGGGTACCTGGGTGGCTCAGTTGATTAAGTACCCAACTCTTGGTATCAGCTCAGGTCATGATCTCACAGTTGTGAGGTTGAGCCCTGCGTTGGGCTCCACGCTGAAGGTAGAGCCTACTTGGGATTTTCTTTCTCTACCTCTCTGCCCCTCCCCTGATTATACTTGCACCCTCTGTCTCTGTCTCTGTCTCTCTCTCTCTCAAAATAAGCATTTTTTAAAAAAAGAAATGAACATTTTTCTTTCCAATGAATTATTAATTAGCTTTCAGGGTCACTTAAAGTTTTTTCTTGGATATTTCCTATAGAAATTCTGAAAATGACAGCATTGATTTATTTGAGGAAGTATAGATACTTGAAAAATAATTTAACCAAGGTTCCTTCTCTGCATTTTCTCCCAGTAAGAGAAGACGAGTGTCTGGGAAAACTCTAGGCTTGGATGAGGGAGAAGGTGCCTCATCTGAGGAAGCTCTAGGAGACTGAATCTCTAGCAGCTCTAGCCGTAGGTTACCTGCAGCCAGGACTGCTTTTAATTAGAAGCTTACTTTTCTTTTTCTTTTTCTTTCTTTTTCTTTTTTCTTCTTTTTTTTTTTTGCTGCAGGGAACATTGTGGGGAGGGCCGGGGAGGATTGCTGTGTTAGATGAAGTTCATAAAACTCCTTTATTGCTCAAAGGAAAAACTCCTAAAGAGATGGAAGAGGGGTCCATGAAGAATGTTCCTTTAGTAACAAGACTGAGCATTCTTCGACTTAACTTTGCACAAAGCAGGCAATTACTGGTGGCCCTGTCCCCTGGATGTCTGACAACAGCCTTTTATTATTCCGGCAGCCTCTTTTCATTCAACATCTACAGAGTGGCAATTAAAAAAAAAAAAAAATTAAAGTGCCAGTTGTTTAGAAAGTCATCATCTCTTCCACTGAAGGGTTTACAATCTTAGTAGGGGGGAGATCAAGATAGAAACAAGCCAGTTTAGTAATGTATTACATGTGAAATGATAAATTCATTTTAGAGCTTAGTGCCTTCTATTTCTCCTGGGACCTAGCGACCTAAGGATGCTCTCACCAGTCCAGCAGCCAACACTGAAATTTACTTTTTCTACCTTAAGTTTCTCAAGGAATCTGAAATACATTGCTTATCCCCAAATTAAGACAGGCTCTAGATGCTATACTGTTTCTCATTCCCCCATCCTCTTAGCCAAGTATTTGCATATTAACTGGAGCTTTCTAAATATAATGGCTTATCCCTAAAGAGGGACTCTAATGAAGGGATTATAGGTTAAGTGGCAAATGAATGCCAAAGACATTTGGGTAAGCCAATTAACCCGATGGTTTTTCACAGTTAATTATCATTGAATGAGCAGAGGTTAGTGCCCAGAGTGAGTGAACTACTTTTAGATGAAATTGATAATTTCCTATATACTTAAAAACAGTGAAGAATTAAAAAAAATTTTTTTTTCCAAAAAGTGGATGCAGTTTATTGGTACCAATCATTTCTAGTTAGACTTCATCAGAAATCTATTGAATGCCTAGTGTGTGCTAGGCTCCAGAGACAAATTAGATGCATTTCTACTTTTTAAAAAGTTAACAGTGTGTTGGGGAAATAAAGTAAGTTCTGACAAGACAATAGCTGAGGCAATCCTGAAGACCACTGGGAGATTGATATCCAGCTAAATTCCCTTCCATCTATGAAGGCCGTTAGTACAAGACAGAGTAATGCTGGTGATTCCTGTTGCTCTATCCCTCAAGCTTTGCCCTAGCAAACTTAACCTAGTCTTTTTACAGCTCCCAAGCTTACCACTTTCTGTCCTGTTTGTGAGAATGACCATCAGCCTGGCAATATCTTTGCAACTGCATTACTCCTTCATGTAACTCTTTGCATGCTTTTCTGTTTTGTTCTCCTATAGCAGTCAGGATTTCATGGTAAAGTAGTATTTTTCATACTACAGTGAAACTCTCTGTACCCTTATTAGCCTCCTCTATTAGGCTGACTGTTTTCTCAAAGTCAGTGAATCTGTTTTGCTCACCATTCTATCTGCATTGCCCTTTATGTAATTGTCCAGACTATCACTGACTAAATGAATATGAGTGAGCAAATAATTCTCTCTCTGTCTCTCTCTCTCTTTTTTTTTTTTTTAGTAAATAATATTCTTATGACAAAATTCCTTGTTTTGGGCAATGATTTTCAGTAGGGAATAGAAGAGGGAATATCAGAATTACTTGTGTCCCATTTTCAACACGTTGATTCCCTCCTCCTCCTTCTGAAATGTCTTTCACCTATTATCCCATTTAGGAACCCTGTTCATTGTAGTAAGAAGTCGGAGTTATTAATGAGAATGCATTAGTACTCAATGTCAAAATTAAGCATATTTGCTACAATAGCTGTGAAAGACATTGGGGGAGGCTGTGGCACCACAAACGAGCATGGGGGATTGCAGCATATTTGGACAGAGTCTTGACAGAGGAAGGAAAGAAATGACTTGAGCAAAGGCCTAGAGGCTGGGAAGTTTGGATGACATTAAGATGCATATGGAGAAGTAATGGGAGATTGGCCTAGAAGGCATAATGGGGATGGCTATGAATGCTGGGCTATGAAGGGTGTTTATTATGGTAAGAAATAGGGCATGATGAGGGATTTTTGTGGAGCAGAGTAGTGGTATTAGAGTTATATTTCAGGAAGTTTCTCTCTCCACAGCATGTATATAGTGGATCAAAGGGGGAAAGAAAGCAGCCAGGGATAACTATTTAGTTCAGTTTAACAAATATTTATTATGAGCCTAATATGCGTTGGGCACTGGGAGAAAACATAGAGCATAATTCCTTCAATGAGGGGACTTAACAGCCTCCGAAGGAAAGAAAGATGAACAGGCAGTTTTAGTAAGCATGCTGAGCAGTACAGGCAGGAAATAATGAGAGCCTGACTGAGACTAGAACAGAGAAGTTAAAGGCGGATTCAACGGAGACTTGCAAGTTGGATTTTCTCTGAGGTTCTGAACAGTGTTACAATATCCTTAACCAACTTAAAAATGGATGTAGGAGCCAAGAGACAAGGAGCCTTCATGCACAAACTTGATGACAGTGTTGGAGGCGTGGTGGTACCTGATGAGAGGTTTGTATGAAAAAGGAGATAGATTGTGGGGAAAATTACTTAGATTTGGTCTCACTAAGTTTAAGATACTAAAAGGGCAACTAACAATGCCAATAATTCCAACATACTGTTTTGTTTAGCACCCTCTTGATTGTAGGTGTCCAAATGACCATTCAAAGTAACTAGTGAATAAGGGGTATTTATTGGTTTATTTAGTAGTATTATTAGCTTCAAGCATGGTGGGATCCAGATGCATTAGGAATGGTCTCTTTGTCTCCTAGATCTGGGTTCTTTGGTGTTGGCTTCATTCTTAGGCAGACTAAACTAAACTAAACTAAACTAAAATTGTTTTCAGGCAATTCTCTAGCAGCCCTAGGATTTCATTTCATTCTCAAAAGATGATATTCTTTCCCAGTAGACTCTTGGGGTTGTTTTTGACTCTGATTGAACTGGTTTTCTGCTAAATCAGTAGTTGTGTCCAGGAATGAGGATGGGGGATGGGTTATAGTACATTAATTGACGAAATCACATGATGACCTTTCATCAGGAGGTCAGGGCAGCCTATCCATATGGACTGTAAGTCAATGTGGGTTATTCTCAAAAGAAAAGAAAAATAGGACACTGTTAACTAGAAGGGGCCCCAAACCACAGCAAGTATCCATTACACAAGGCTCTGTAATTTTCAGACATTTTACGTTAATATTGCTTCATTTGATCTTCAACATAACAGTTTGTGGGAAGCGTTGTTATCTGTCAACCATGTGTAAGGACATTGAGCTTTAGAGAGACTAGTGGCAAAAGGTAGTACTCCCAGTGGTAGTAAAGGAACCAGGATTTCATCACTCTTGCTTCCACTCAGGTGTGGATATCAAGTAGGCAGATAGAAGTGGAGGCTCATGAACAGCACCCAGGCTGGAGATATAGCTGGAGAAGGCAGCTCTTGAGTTGGAGATGTTGGAGACGATTGACCATAGAGGTGGAAAGTGTAGAGAGAAAGAAGGTCGGGGAACAGAACCAGGAGAGAAAGCTCCATATTTGGGAGAAAAATGTGAAGGAGATGCTACTTAAGGAGAGGTAGAAAGAGGTAACCAAAAAGGGAGGAGGAAACTCAGAAGACTAAGGTGTTGAAGACCAAAGGTAAGAGTTCATAGATGTTTATTATCTTGAGAGTGTCACTAAAGGTTAAAGGAATTTTAAGTGAGATAGATACTCATGACCATGATCGATAGATTAGGATGGCTATAAACATAATGAAGGCTAGCATCACTTGCTTGGTGTTGATTGTAATACTAATATGATAATGATAGCAGCTAACATATTACATATATGATGTTACATATACACATTATATTACATGTAACGATGTACTTTCTGCTTACTGATTTACTCCTCACAATGATCCCATAAGGCATGTACAGTTATTATTCTTATTTTACAGATGACAAAACTGAGGTACCCTAGTCTCTAGTTTCACTGGCTCTGGAGTCCATTTTTTTTTTTAACTTCTGCATTTCACTGTCCTTCTGGGCATGGACAGGCATCCTTGGGTAGCACCCAAGCAGGGTAGGTTAACAAAGGTCATTCTTTTTATTCTCTCTCTTCTAGAACCAATTACAGCCTGTCATTTGAATTTTTTTTTACTTTTTTAATTAAAAGTTTGGCCTTACCTTTCAATAGAACAATTGAAAGTGTTTTTGGAAGAGGGTGCCATTTGATGTTTGAAGAATGGAAGCATCTTTTCTGCTCTGACAGACTCATGGTCATTTATGCGGGTATTTGTGACTGAAAAGGTCAACGGACGGAAAAAAAAGGAGTGAGAGAAACACACACAAGGACAGTTAGGATGGCAGTGTCACACCATTCATCAGTTTTACAATAGTGTTGGCCTTTGTCAACATTTCCTAAAGGAAAAATCATAAGGCAGCAAAAACAAAGAGCCACAAATGAACAAAACTGGAACAGGTTAAGACCTCCTTGAACACTTGAGGGACTGGGTCTTTTTGCTTCAAAAGACAGTCTCGCAGTCATGTGTTCTCTGGAGAATTCTGCCTGCAACCGTTTCTTTTTCACATCTGCTGCAGCTCCAGTGTTCTTCACCTTTCCTGGAATGGAAAATTTCCTAATTCCTTAGTGTCTTTCTGAATTTTCAACACCAATTCATAGCAGTAACTGAAGAAATTGTATTAGCCTGAGATTTTGTTTTGAGTTAAGGTTTTTCATTAGCTGAGAAATAGCAGAGGAGAGTTTGCTATTTCCATTTTGGACTCTTGTAAGAAAATGCAAATGGGTGAAAATTTATTATGTTTCGTTTTGAACGATTACCTTTACTTCTCCTTTTGCTGGCAGATTATTTGGATTCTATTAAAGCCCTTTTGGTTCGTAATTTTCTTAATATGATGTGAGGGATGCGTAATACATCCCTTATCACTGACTTGCATGTGCGACATGACTTATATACCAAAGCCCAGTACAATTTAGTACTTATTTCATGTCTTTTGCCATAGTTTTCATTGGTTAAATAAGAACCGCCTAAGCAGATAACACCCATCCGAGAATGTTATCATACTAAAGTCTCCCTTAGTATAGCATGTTTTGCACATGGGTAAAGTGTTCCTTTGCTCTTTCCACTATCCCCTAATTTTTTTCTACAGTATACATTTAGGGCTGTGTCTCAGCAACGTTTTCTCTCATGGCAAAGTTATGAGATTTGTTAATTTTGTTTTTTTGTTTTGAAATCCTTGTTTTGTGAGAGTTTGATGTATAGTATATCTTATTGGCTTCTGTAAATGACTAGATTTATTGCTATAGATATAAGAAATTCTGGCAACTTTGTATAACTTCTTTAAAGCATGCATGCTTTTTTTTTTTTTTTTCCTCCTGAGAAAGTCTTTGTGGAGTTGGTTATGGAGTTGAATTAGAAGCTTGTAGAAAACGTGGTTTGGAGAACGTGGTTCTCTATCTTGTATGGATCTGCTGGTGGAAGGGTGAACTATGGTCCTGAACAAAATGTGCTTTCCAGCTTTCCTCACTGAGTTAGCAAAGCCTTCTCCCAGAATGCTTTGCCCTCGAGCTTTCTACTGCTCTGACTTTAATGGCATGACTGTTTCTACGTTGATATTAGAGAAATTCACATCAATATCTAGGTTAATGTTTGATAGAGGGCAGTTGGCTTTTCATTCTGAATTGCTTGAAATCACCTGTCTCTGACAATACTGTTTGGCAGTTTTTCATATTTCTTTTAAATTTTAATTATAACCCATCAAGTCTTAAGCAGTTACTTCTGGGTTAGACTCTTGATGAATGTCATAGCAGGGTGTTTTAATTTAATGGATCCAGAGTAACATCTGTTTCTAATATTTTAAAAGCCAATTTATATGGAAATTCATTTAATACACAGTCAATACACGGAGACTTGTAAAAATAAAAATAAATATGGAAAATCAAACCACTGTGATATAGTAGGTCTTCTGTTAACAAAGGATTTCATGATGGCTAGGTTTAGCTGCTACCACCTAACGCCCAAAACATCACAGCTTAAATAAGATAGCGATTTATTTCTCAGACACACAAAATGGGGAGGTAGTTAGCTTAGAGCTGGTACGGTCTACAATATTAGGAACTCAGTTTCTTCAGTCTTATTGCTGTGCTCTGCGGGGCATGACTTCTGTTCCTAAGAATTCCTTATGGCCCAAGATGGCTGCTGGAACTCCTGCTATTATGTCTGTGCTTCAGCAAGAGCAAGGAGGAGTGGTGGAGGGAGGGAATAATGCTAAGCTTTTTTCTTTTAAGGAACTTTTCTAGAAGTAGTCTGTAGCATTCCGCTTGTGTTGCACTGGCCAAAAAAAAGTCATATGATCGTATTTAGCAGCAAGGGAAGATAGGAAATGAAATTTTTTTTTCAGATGACTGTGTACCCAGCTGAAAACTAAAAGATCTGTGAGCATGGGAAAAGGGGAGAACAGATATTGGAGAACAGCTATCTGTGCCACACTGAGTATTTTTGAAGATACGATTTTAATAGACCTTTCACCTCTTATTGAGCATCTAGAAAAGTCAGCTAGTTCTCTTGAATAAATAACATATGTAGAAGGACTAGCATGGTGTTTGGCTCAAAAAATATAATCATGACTACTCTTGATAGGTTTTAATTCTAACCCCTAACTGCATCTAATTTCAGAGACTGTGAGTCAAGCTGACTTTAATAAGGGAGTTTTTGAACATTGTACTCCAGTCTTTATAGAATAATAACAACAACAGCTCACAGAGCCCAGATGTTATTGGCACCAGGTCTCCAGAACACTCAGGTATTGGCAAAGCAGTGTTCTTTGCTTCTCTATATAGAAGATAAAGGAGCAATTACGAGTGTTTGTTAACTGTTTTCAATGTAAAACTATTATTCTTACAGAAACTAAAGCTCAGAGAGGGGAACTGGGAAGCAATTTAAAGAAGCAGTTTAAAATGAGGATTGCCCCATCATTTTACCCCAACTGGAGCACTAACTTATTTTCTGACTGTGTCACCTTGGATGGGTTTCTTTAATCTGTTTGAATCTCTTGCCTTTTCCTGTTTTTGGAGCTACTCAGGTAAATTACAGAGCATGTTTCCCCTCAATCCAGGGCTTTTCCAACCTGGTTTTTGGTAATATTCATGTAGAAATTCCTTTGACCATACCTGCCTCACAGTGAAAGGCCAAACTGATGGAGAGGCTAGATGTGGCTTTCTATAATATTTTCTTCAGCTACACAAATGCCCACACCCCTTCCAAAGCCCTGACATCACACCAGGCAAGAGGCTTCTAATAATGGAATACGTATCTTGACCATCTCATTTCTCTGTCCTTCTAACTCATGTGCCTCTGTTGGTGTTCTGTAAGTACGGAGATGGAGTAGGGATACAAAACGTTCAAGATGCCACCCTGTTCTCTGGATGGTAAAATGGCGTAGAGCAGGAATTCTCCAGACTGAACCATTTACAGACCAACATTTGTACCTTGTCACATATGCCAGTACCTTTGGTTCCCTAGTATTTGTCTTTACGTTGACTTTTTAATTTTTAACAGCTTCATTCTGAGCAAACATCTATGAAATCCAGCTTCGATTTGATAATTAAATTGCCTTTCAAATACACATTAAAATAAATCTAACCATTAAAATTTTTACTCGGTTTGCCTGTGTAGCTTCTCACATACTTGCAGTGGTAGGTAGATCACAGCTTGGGAAGCGCAACTGAGTGGAAAAAGCAAGGGTCATGTAACTCTACCCTGCTGTTTCCAGCTGTGTGACTTTGCAACTATTACTGATGAATCATTCTTAACTATCATTTGCTCACTTGAGAGATGGAGATAATATGTACCTCATCCTTTACTCTAAGGATTAAACAAGATATAGCCAAGGAAACTGTTACAGTGCTTGGCAGAGAGCAAGTTCTCAGCGAATACCGGCTTATTCTTTCTTAAAGTCTGTTTGGAGATACGAGGCATGCAGGCCTGGAATACCAGTTCTCAGAAGCAGGACACAAGGCACTTGGTATAGATGATTGCAAGTCCTGTGAAAACTCAGAGGGAGAAAGGCTGAAGTTTTCTAGAATGAAGAAGAAAGGGAAACATTTGGATGAGGGGAGAGGCATTCTTCCTCGCCTCTCTAGCCCTCCCTTGCTACTCAAAGTGTGGCCCAAGGACCCATAGCATCAGCATCACCTGGGAGCTTGTTAAAACTGTGGCATCTCTGGCTACTCCCCAGGCCTACTGA
Organism: Hyaena hyaena; assembly: GCF_003009895.1. Taxonomy (NCBI): domain Eukaryota; kingdom Metazoa; phylum Chordata; class Mammalia; order Carnivora; family Hyaenidae; genus Hyaena; species Hyaena hyaena. Next base: position 137,605 of record NW_024081906.1, on the reverse strand, counting down.
TTCAGCACCTGTCTGTTAAGATCCCCCAGTGATTTATGTGTGTGAGAAGCGGTGCTCTGGGCACAGATATTCTACCTAAGGCCTATTTCTTTTCTAGTAGGGAGCGAGTCCTTGCTCTAAGCAGATCTTTGCACCAGGATCACTTAGTAACACCTGCACTGCGCTTTTTAGAAAATACAGATTCTCAGATCTCACATCAACCTGTGCCTGGAATCTGTATCTTTAGCCCATCCAACCCCATGATTTTTTAAATTTTTAATTTTTTAATACTACGCCAGTTGTTTGACAACTGCCTTAGTAAGTCTTAAACCTTCCTTAGAAACTGCATTTATTCCCCAAACCTATTTGCATTTGAACAAATAAGAAAGCTTTTGAGGAAGAGAGTTACAAGCCTAATTGTAGTGTTAGTAAACATTAAAGGGAGGGTCTGTATTCAATCTATATGTAAAGGCTTCCATAAGGCTCATTTGCATTAATCCTGCATACTTGGAATCCCATCATCCACAGGATAACAGCTTCCCAGAAGGCAATGTCTTAGCAATGTCATTCACATTTGACCCTTGAACAACAAAGGTTTGAATTTCATGGGTCCACTTATACATAGATTTTTTTTTCAATAAATACAGTACTGTAAATGCATTTCCCTTCTGTATGATTTCCTTTTTTTCTTTTTCTTTTTTTAATGTTTTATTTATTTCTGAGACAGAGAGAGAAGGAGAGAGAGAGAAACAGAGACAGAGACAGTGTGAGCAGGGGAGAGTCAGAGAGAGAAAGAGGGAGACACAGAATCTGAAACAGGCTCCAGGCTCTGAGTTGGCTGTCAGCACAGAGCCCAACGTGGGGCTCGAACCCACAAAATGTGAGATCATGACCTGAGCCGAAGTCAGACGCTTAACCGACTGAGCCAGCCAGGCGCCCCTGTATGATTTTCTTCATGATGTTTTCTCTAGCTTACCTTACTCTAAGACTACAGTATTTAATACATATAACATACAAAATATGTGTTAATCGACTGTGTTATTGGTTAGACTTCTGGTTGACGGTAGACAATTAAATTTTGGGGGAGTCAGAAGTTATGCTTGGATTTTCAACTGAATGAAGGTTGGCACCCCTAACTGCCACGTGGGACAAGAGTCAACTGTATTTTCTTATTTTTCCGGAAGTTTGTATTTGATTTTTTTTTGTAAACATTTTGTTTTTTAGCCGCGCTATCAAGACTAATCAAGACCTCCTCCCAGAAACTCCCTGGACACACATTTTCTACAATGATTTTTGGGGGACTCTTCTCACCCATAGCGGCAGCCACAAATCCTACCGGCCACTCTGCACCCTTTCTTTTCGCTTAAACCATGCCATCGGAGGGCTGAATCCCTGGAGCTATCACCTCGTCAATGTCCTGCTGCATGCAGCAGTCACTGGCGTCTTCACCAGCTTCTCCAAGATACTGCTTGGGGACGGTTACTGGACCTTCATGGCTGGCTTGATGTTTGCCTCTCACCCCATCCACACGGAGGCCGTGGCAGGAATCGTGGGACGGGCCGATGTCGGGGCCAGTCTCTTCTTTCTCCTCTCCTTGCTCTGCTACATTAAACACTGTTCTACAAGAGGCTCTTCGGCCAGGACTTGGGGCTGGTTCCTGGGGACAGGACTGTGCGCAGGATGCAGCATGCTGTGGAAGGAACAAGGAGTGACCGTGCTGGCTGTGTCGGCAGTTTATGATGTCTTTGTCTTTCACAGGCTGAAAATAAAGCAGATCCTACCTACCATCTACAAAGTAAGTGATTGTGGGCGTGGGGGCATTGGGTTACTGAGCAGTCTCCTTGCCCGGTCCTTTTTCCCCGTTTAGAGAGCAAATTTGTTCCTCTTCAAAGAGAATTTAAAATAAGCTCCGTTTTGATCTTCAGTAAGTGGAAGTGTCCTTTTTGACCTTTCCCTACTAACAGGGGTTTCATTCCTTGATTATTTTATTTCTTGGGTTTCTTATTTTCATGATTTCAAAGAGCTCTGGGAGCGGGACAGTTTTGCCTTATAAAGATTATGCACCTTTACTATTTATTTTTATTTTTTTTATTTCAGCCCCAATTCTCTGTAATCCAGTAAATTGCTTATAATGTGTATTTATAAAAGTATCAGAGCTGATAATAGAGCCAGATGCTAAACTCCATAGAGGGGAAATCCTCTGCCATTTGTTAATAGTGCTTTTCCTGATCTGACTTTGGAAAACAGCCCTTCTCTGCAGTGCACTGGGAGCTCAAATTCTTAAACAATGAATCATCTTCACCTCTTCCTTGTTGTAGTGAATAAGAATAGAAGAGTCAAAACAGAAAGGAGTTATTATAAATTTTGCCCTGAGGGCAATTAAGACCTTTGCCTCAGGGCTTAATGCAGTGTGATTTAAAGGTCACAGAAGCACTTTCAGATCCCATACACCTAAGAGAACCAGTTTTTGGCTAGTGTGTTACTACGGAAAGGCACTGGGCAGACAAAGGCATCTTGAGAAGCTTCCTCTTTCCCATATCCCTATTCTCTCATTCATAATAAACTTACCCTTGCTTGCTTTGCCTTTTAGAATAAAGGATGCACTTGGCCAATGCTTGCATATCTTGGTCATGTTCTAGGTCAGCTCCTCCTTTCTTTTGGACTCTTAAGTGAGGAGCTGTGATTTGGATACTTACCTTGAGAAAGCTGTTAACTCTTCTAGTTTTGGCTACTTCTTCCCCCTCACCCTCTCAATTCTTAATTTTATTTAAAATCAAATTGGGATGAAATTGAAGTGAAAAAAATAAAGGAAAAAACATTTATTTATTTTTTAATGACTATTTTTTATTTCACTTAGTAGGCAGAGTAATTACTGCTGTGCTCAGTGCTCTGTGGGGAAGCATAATCTTTTCAGTTAGAACTCAAGATCAAGTACTTAATGAAGTTCTTTTATGATTTCAATTATATGCTGAAACTTTAAAAGAAAACTGGTTAGAAGTTTGATGCCTAAAAACAACACAATTTGAAAGTCAAACTCTTAATTTCAAATCAATTTTAATTATTCTTTCAGGGAGATTTAGGGAGCGAAATCTTTTTTTTTTTAAAACCACATCAACAACAATAGCAAGCTTTCTTGTTTCATTGGAAATAGAAATAGAATACGTATAAATCCTGGTATTTGCCCTGTGGAGAGTGACACCTATTTGAGGACGAAGACACTGGGTATTTCAAGACTTCACATTGATAGGCTGTGAAACATTGTGCTTGGACATTCTTCAGAATTTCCATTTTACTGTCTCATGAAATAAGAAATGACTTTGATATATCAGTTCAGGACTTGCTTTTAGGACCCTTTGAAGTTCTAAGAAATTTTCTAAGCATTCAAGGACAGAGTTGCCGATAGAAATCCTTATCATAATTGTGTCCCATACGATATTTGGGACATACCCATAATAATAAGTTATTCTTTATCCTAATTTTTTATGTTTACTTATTTTTGAAGGAGATCTGTCACAATATAGACAGATTGTGAGTGGGGAAGGGGCAGAGAGAAAGGGAGACACAGAATCTGAAGCAGGCTCCAGGGTCTGAGCTGTCAGCACAGATCCCCACATGGGGCTTGAATCCAGGAACCGTGAGATCATGACCTGAACTGCAGTAAGATGCTTAACGGTGCACCAGCCCCAGGTGCCCCTGAAGTTAAATTTTAAAAAAATTAAGTTTATTTATTTATTTTGAGTGAGAGAGGGAGTGAGCTGGGGAGGGGCAGAGAGAGAGGGAGAGAGAGACTCCCATGCAGGTTCTGTGCTATCAGCAAGAGCTAGATGCAGGGCTTGAACTCAGGAACTACTGTACCACCATGAGATTGTGACCTGAACTGAAGCAAAGAGTCAGACTCTTAACTACCTGAGCCCCCCAGGCACCCTTATCTGAAGTTAAATTTTCACTGGGCATCCTGCTGAAGAAAATAAGAAATGTCACTAGCAAAGGAACTGCTAGCAGCAGAGAGTGTGAAGCACCCCCGTGTCATGGGAAAGGACTTAATGCTTTGAAGATTGGGTGTCCTGAGAAGTTTCCAAATGGAAAGTTGCCTAGACTGTCTGGCAGCCATTGCTGGTGGGCAAGGAAGTAGTTGAAGCAGCAAAACAATCTGAGAGCTGCTATCTCAACCCCGCTTTTTCTTTCATTCTCAGATTTTGGGCAAATGAGCTTAATGAGAACATTTCAGTAACAGATTGTATAGATTTGCAAGGGACCATAGAGACCAGCTATGCCAATCCCTTTATTTCCAGCAAAGGAATAGAACACCAGAGGTGTGAAGATCGCCTAGAAAATGGTAGAATCATTGGAACTAGGATACCTATTTGTGTGTGTTTAGCGATCATTTTACTATATCGTGAAGATGTGAAGATGAATGAACAGATATAAAGTCAGAGGACTTACCTAGAAGAAAATAACATAGAATCAAATATTAACTCACACTGGCCGAGTAACCTTGAGCTAGTTCAATGACCTGTTTCATTATCTGGGAATGGAGACTGTTCATGTTCTGTCTTAGAGATGTTGTGAAGAATATATGAAATTGTGGTATGTTCAGTGTGAGCTGGGTGCCCAGTATTTGGAAGGCACCTGATGCATATTAGTTGAAGAGAGAGAATAAATATCAGTGGAAATTGTAATTCTTTATTTTAAGGAAGAGAAAGCCAAAAGATAAACTTCTATTTGTCTTTGAACATACAGTGGTTTTTTGAAAGCATATGACTTAGGAATCGACTAAGGCCGAAGCATGAATATTTAAGCAAAAACTTTCATTTAGAATTTTATGACTATGGGGCTTGTAAACACTAGCATAGATTACATATGGAAGTTATAGAAAATTCCATATTCTGTCTTTATAATATATAGATTTCTATGCCTGGGGTGAGTTAGAAGAGACTCTGAAGGAAGTGAATTAAAAGACTTTAGAAGGTCCTTTTCAACCTTAAAAGAATAAATCATCTTAAATATCTTGCCAATTAACTCCGCATCATGGTTTGCCAGATGAAATAAACTTCCCTGCCCTATTAAAACATAACTTTTATATAAACAGAAAGCTCCAGTGCACAAATGTTTAACTCTGTTATGCAAACCAATGAACCAGCCAAGTACTCAAAACCCAAAATGGCAGACCTCTTAAAGCTGGAAATTATTAGGACCAGAGGGGCAAGGCTCTCTGTTTTCATAGTTTCATCAGTAATGTTTTTCTCATAACAGTCACATTCAACTTCTTTCTTCACAGTGTTGATTTCAGTTCTGCACCTCTTAAAAAAAGATTTTGGGCCCCAAACTCAAATGTACACCAGGGCCAAGCAGAAGGGACTTGTGGAAGCAAGATTCTGCCCATCTCTAGGACTCCTCTTCATCCAGTTTTACAATAAGAAAATACTAGTTTAGGTTTGGTAGAGTTTGAGATTTTTCCCTTTCCCTTCCTTTCCTTTCTGAGAGAGAGAATGAGAGAGAATGCATACAGGTGAGCTGGGGAGGGGCAGAGGTAATGGGAGAGAGAAAATCTTAAGCAGGCTTAAGCAGGCTCCTTACCCAGTGTGGAGCCCGATGTAGGACTGGATCTCATGGCTGTGAGATCATGACCTGAGTGGAAACCAAGGGTGGGACACTTAACTGACTGAACTACCCAGGTGCCCCATTTTTGAGATTTTTCTAAGAAGATAAACCTCTAGATTTTTCTGTGACATTTCTTATTATTTAAAATCAATTACTAATTTAAAAACAAATAAACCCTGTTTAGGCCCAACAAAATCCTTTGGATGGCTGAATTTGGCCAGAATTCTTGGCTGCCATTTTTTGACTTCTAAGGCTCATGCAGGTGATGCACATGTCTATACTGTATAAAAGACTTGCAGTTCTGCAAAGGAAATATGAAAGTTTTCTTTTTCTTTGAAGTATGTGAAAAATAGTACAGACCTAGCATATTGTAGATATTTTATTTAGCATTTAATAAATAATCTTCATATGTGCTAGGCACTATTCTGAGTATGCTAAGACATAAACACATTTAACTTCTATAGTAAGTGCTTGTTGAGAGAATATGACTTATGAACTAATATGGTTGGATATGACATGAAATAATATAATACAGTTGTCAATAATTAAGATTTGTTTTTTGTTTTTGTTTTTAACATTTATTTATTTTTTTTGAGAGACAGTGAGTGGGTTCAAGGGAGGGGCAGATAGAGAGGGAGTCACAGAATCCAAAGCAGGCTCCAGGCTCTGAGCTGTCAGCACGGAGCCTGATGTGGGGCTCGAACTCATAAACCATGAGACCATGATCTGAGCCAAAGTCAGACACTTAACCGACTGAGCCACCCAGGCGCCCCTTGTTTTTGTTTTTAATAGTTAGCAAGATTTGTAAGAAAACACCAAATATAAAATCTTTAGAAGTGTGTATGAACAAAATGAGTGTTCATAACCATCTTAATTTTTTTAATGTTCCTATTCTTAGCTTCAGCATTCTGTTTAAGGTATTTCTACATTATCCTTGGCATCTAGTGCACTATCTGACACATGGTAGGTACTCAGTAAATTATTAAATTCACACTTGTTTCAGAACTGCCTTTGAAAAATATGTGCCTGAAATATTAAAGTGAAATCCTATCCTTTTCCCTTTATACAAATGAGGATTTCATTCCTGGTTAGTGGGGTCTGGAAGGTAGAATTAGAAGAAATGCATGTCTGAAAAATGTTGAAAAGTAAGTTTTTTTGACTTCTCATCAAGTGATTGTATTAGCCTTTCTTAGATGACTTTCACTTAGTTTTATGTCGTCAAAAAGTAAAGGGGGGGGAGAGTGGCCCTTGAAACACACATAAACTGGCCTTGCAAATAAATGCTTGACTTTTATCTGCCCACAAAATTTTTTACAAGTCTCCCATGACCCCAGGAGGTACATGGGTAATAAAATCAGCAAAAGCAACATTTTTCTTACTTACCAAACATCAGTCATTGCTTGCCTAGTGGCCATTTTCTGTGCTTATTTAACATCTGTTAAGTGTTTTAACGTGGAAACATCTTTTTTCCCTTTATTAGCTTTATAATCACTTATTCAGGTACAGGTGGGAAAAAAATTTAAAAAAGGGAAATCTGAAAACCAGTGTAAAAATTCTAATAACTCTAATTGATTTGGAAAAATAGCCCTTTTAGTTTGTTCTTTTAAGGATTTCTGTAGAGATAACTAACTTTGTTTTGCTATAGTTGCTTCCAAGATGTGTATTACCTGGGCAACTTCCTTTTCTTAAAATTAAATTTTGTAGCTCTTTTTCATGTAAATAAAATGAAGAGACTATGTTGTGAGAGAGGAAATGGAGAGGCATTGCCACTTTTGGAAAACGAGTCATATCTGTCTAGAAATAACTTTTTCATTTTAATGCTAAGCAGGATGTGAATGGTGGAGGTTGCCTGTGGTGAAAAAGTTTGTCTTAGATATTAGGTAAGCTTGGTTCTACATCAAGATGCAGTGATCAGACACAAACTAACACATAATCATGTATTTCCAAACTATTTACAGAGTTTATCTTGAGAATGTTTTTTGAGGCTGGGAGCTTCTGTTCTGTTGAAGGTTTGGGTTTGTCAGTGTTGGAACACTGAGGATATTAGGTGGTGTTTCTGAACATCTATTTCATGTGACTCCCCCTGTACAGAAGAGCATGAAAGGGAGGTGCATAGCCTACAGGTATTCACACATTGAATCCACAGGTTCTTTGTTATTTGATTAGCTGCTGGGGATTGCATTGGCACAACATGTTATCATTTGCAGCTCTGTCCCTTTGTTTTCTAGACTAGGTTGTGGTTTTACTCAAGATCTGACTCTCTTATCGATTGCGCTGAATGCAATATGATATATTTGCTGTTTCTGATTTTCTTCAATCAACATCTGTGCCACTCTCTTTCAAGTAGAGTCCCACTTTCTTACGATTTTCTTTTCCTTCATTTGCCTTACACTTGACTTTATGAGAATCTAGATATAGCAAGACACTCCGATTTTGATCACAGTATTTCCTAGCATTATTGAAACTGGAAGGCTGACTATTTGTCATGTACTTACAAATGAATTTGGATTTCATCCCGGTAAACTTGTTGTAGCATTTAATATTCATGACCTATAGTACTTTGAAACTTTGAATAGCTGCCAACAGTGCTAACCAGATAACACTACAAATAAAGGTGAGGTTCAAAAATATTTTACAATTCAGAAAGTCAAAGATTAATATTAATAAGGTATTTTATTTCTGCAGGTTGCCTTCTTTGCTCAGCTGATTTAAGATGATTCTATATTCTGGTTACAGTTTAAGTGCAAGTTGAGTAATTGAAATTTGGAAGCTGACTACCTGGCCAGTTCGTGTAATGCTTGCATTAGAGCGTTAATACTTGGAAGGGCGATCTATTCACAGATTATCTTTTTGTTGTTGTTGTTGTTGTTGTTTTTAAAGATTCATCTTCGTGCAAGATGCTGTATTAGAGTTTGTGGAGATTCAAAGATGAATGCACAAAATACTACCCCTAAGGACATTTTAGAGTAGGCTAGGAAGTTGTGCATAGTACATGTAAATATAGAGCTGAAATGCAAGCTGGAAAGTGGGGAGGCTGTAAGGGAGGCACTGGGAGCACAGGACAGTTTCGAGGAAGCGGGGTATACTTTCTGTGGAGGGGTTCAGAAAGCACTTTCAGCAGCAGAGACATTTGAGCAGGGCCCTGAATGGTGGCTCAGATACAGAGATTTATAATTGGAGAGGTGAGGGAGAGTAGAAGGGAGAGCCTGAGCACCGCACAAGGGGAAACTCTTAGGAAGTTCCTAGGGACCACTGAGCAGTGTTTTTGGCAGATCCACAGAGTGCTTGAAATTAGACAGGAAAATGAATGAGGAAAGGTAGATTGTGACAGCTAGTATATATAATGACATAGGGACCTTTTAAGATATGTTGCGGCCCCAACGCTGTTGGGAGACGATGCATAGTTTTTAAATGTGGTTGTGCTTCGACTGGTCCATGGGAATGGCTTGGGGATGTCCGGGCCAGCTCCGTTTTGCCACTTGGGAGGCTTTCTTCTGTGTCCTTCCTTGGGGACAGACCTGAGAAGAGGATCCCTTTGGTGAGGAGACAGAATCAGATTCAGGAGGTTTATCTCATTCAGTGAGTATGTTTCCTGCTCTCTCATTCTTTAGCCTAAAAAAGAGGCCAGTTATTTTTCAAACTTAGATTATTTTACTTTTTACTATATACTATCTAGCATATTATTATATACTCCTAATGAGAAAAACAGGGAGTCCTTCTGGGCTTTCTCCTGTGTCCGTTCTTCCAGCTCTGCTGAACAGTGTTCAAATGTTACAGTGAATGGCCACAAGTACAAAATCCCTCTTTGTTTAGCACTTCTTCTTACAGGAAGACAGAAACATTTTCAAAACGGTCCTTTTTACAATACAGAGTAAAATACTCTATCAGCACTGAATTTCAACCAGTTAACTCTGTGTACCATCGGTGAAAATGACACGCAAATTGGACCTTGTGATGAATAAATAATGAGTCTCATTGAAATCATCTCTGCTGTTCTCATAATACTGTCTGGGATACGTATTACATCACTCGGCTCAATTTTCGATAACCTGCTGCCTCAGAGGAATCAGATTGACTGACGGGGATCTCGTGATTATCTGGTTACTCACTGGGTACTGTCAGTTTCACAGAAAAAACACAATGTGGCTTGCACAAATCTCAAATCATCCTCATTGCCTAGAAGTCAGATTCCTGTCTTAAATGCTGGGAACAATGGAAATGCTAATTTAGTGTTGACCTCTCAAGTGAAATTTAAGCTATAGAAAGGCACATTCCAGGAGTGCATTAGAGATTCCTGAAAAGGCCTGGTCAGGTAGGAGGTGGGGTGGATAAAACTGAGTATTAAATCAAGTTTACTGATAGTTAAAATACTTATGAAATGTGATAGTGCAGTAAGGTTGCATGGTGTGGTGTGTTTTCATGTTTACATGAGGTTCATATCTAGTGATCTCAGTGTTCCTTTTTTCAAAAAGAATGGTGAGAAATCCAAAGGGGAGAACAGGCAGCCAAAGTATGCAGTGACTTGGTGCGAGGAAGGTCAATGTGCCCTTGTTCTCTGGGTTTGTCTTCACAACTCTGTGGCACCCAGATGGTTCCTGCATGCTCTGTTGGTCTGATTACAACCCTTGCATCAAGTGAAATAGCATGAATTCAGAATTTAATACATGTTTCCTCAGTAATTATGGCCTTGATTAGTGAAGTCAGTGTTTCAGTTCCAAAGGACACTTTCTTTCTCTCTCCACATGTTTACTCATTTAATTTCAGGAGATGAAATAAATCGCAAAGATTTCTTTTATGTGATAAGCGAATCTGCAGTGCCTATCTACCTGGTATGTGGTTGTCATTTTGCTTATAATTCATGTAAGATTCACAGCAAACAGCAGGGAAACCAGGAGAAAAAATGAAGGACAATTAAAAACAAATAAATGACTTGGTTTTTAATAAGAGAAGAAATGAAAAAAGTATTTAGAATTTCCATTAAGATATTGCTAATTGTAACTAAGTACCAAGTGTATTTAATAGAGCTCTTGATTATATGCAGTATCAGTTGTATTTAAAAATAGTTTGCATATTTAAAAACTAAAAAAAGGAAAAAATCTTAATATTTTAATTTTGTGAATTTTGAGTTGTTATACTTGTTAGTAGTACCAACCTAGTACCAATCTTTTAAGAGGGCATTCTTAGACTTTCAGTGTATTGACTCTGTCTCCTCCCCCTTTAAAAGGGCTTATGTGTTTGTGTGTGTATGTTGTGTTATGTGTTCCATTAGAATAAATTGCATAAAGACATGCTTGTATTCTATAGTCAGATTATACCAAAGTCATACGTGAATGATTTGAGTATATTTCCATAGCTTTTACGAAATGTAAAACTCCAAATTACATAGAATTAATATTTCTCCTAATTTGAAGTCGGGCAGACATTTGCCAGTTTCTGTGTTCTGTGGAGTGTAGTTTCTTTCTTCTTAAGATCTTAGGATGTGTGATAAAAAGTTAAATATACCTAATATTATAAAAACCTCTGCTGTGTACTTTCATAACCATTGGGTGTTTGGGTGCTCTCCTCCTACACAGGTGCTAGTAAGGTTATTGTTGAAAAGCCACAGGATTGGAACGGCTAGATTTAGATGTAAATTGCTGTGACCTTGGAAAAATTACTGACCAGCTTGCACATCAGTTACTGGTCTGTAAAATAGGAATATCATATTTGTCTTGCAGGGTTGTTAGGTACGAATATAGTCAATGTACACTCTTCCACCAAGTTCCTTTCCTGTAGAAATATCATGGTCATCAGCATGTCACAGTGTTTCCACATTTCAATAGTAACAAACTTTTAATCTGTCACTTTTCAGGGCACTCAATTAGCGATTAGCCTAGTTGTGGCTTTTCTTACGGGGATACAGGGTGAAGTGTCAGTCAGAAAAAATGGAGTGTTTGCTATCCTGTTCACCAATACTGACAATGTAAAGAATATTGAGGAAAAAAAACCCGAAAATACTTTTTTCAAGGATAATTCTTCTGAACCACACAATTTGATCATTTCTTTTGTTTAATCTATTGAAAACAAGTATATTTAAGGCATTCCTTAATTTTTCATCACTGTTTGTATCATAGCATCAACTAGTAATTTTATAGCCTGATTTTTTCCCCTTCAGGCTCAGGATGGTGCTGTTGCTTATATATCGGAAAATGGAGGGAAGCTGGGCTTTGCTTTCTCCTCCCCCAGCACCCTGTTGCCTGTATATTCCCTTTAGCCAGGTTTATAGTAAGGAGGATTAGTTCAGTAGCTGCAATAGCTTGAGGCATTCAAGTCTCATTCTTTGAAGAAAGAGGAAGCACTGTTATCACCTAAAGGTGAATGTTAATCTCTTTCTTCTCCCTATTCTTTCCCAAACCTTGCTGGCAATATTGTTGCAGCTGATTCCAGAATCTGTTATAAGAAACCTTTTCAGGGAAACATTGAGGCTGCTTTTTTTTGTTGGTGTGGTGGTGTTCAACCGTTTATTTCCCCACCTCCTAGGGAGATAATAGAGAGTGAACAGTTTTGTTTTTAAAGCAGTACTGCATCTGGCTGCCAAAATTTTTATAAAATATTTTGGATGCCTTAATAACATTCAGACCAAATTATTTTTACAGCAGCCTAAATCCTGGTAACTTTGGCTTGTTGAGACATGTCTGTAATAGGTAAAATTGGTTTTAATTTTAGAAAACCCAGTATTTAAAAGTCTGATCCAGTTTTCAGATGATATAGGGGGTGGGTAGCAGGTGTTGACTGATTCAAGATTTTAGGATTCATTTCATCATGAGTTTCCTTCCAATACTCCAAACTGGCATGGTCCTCAGCCTCTCACAGGGAGACGGTTTTAAACCAGAGACTGCAGCACAAGACTGGAAGCTACTGAATAAGAATCTTTGGTCTGCTTACATTTTGATTTTGAGGCATTGACAGGGAGTGGGTGGAGAAGTAGCAGGAGAAAAACTACTTTTTAAAAGCTCTCCCTCTGATTCTGATGCAAAGCTAAGTTTAGGACCCACTTATGTACATTGATACCTCCATACAGTATCATGAAAAACCATAAAGATTTTGTGGGAGAGAGGTATTAGCAACTCTGTATCTACATGCTACCCCTTCTCTATCCACAAATGCAATTCTCTATCCACAAATGCGAAGTCTGCAGAAATTAGGCACAGGCTTGGTTGAGAGCAGAGCCTTCTCCCCTACATCTACTGCTCTGTCACTGTACACTTTCCCTCCCTGACTTCAGTTTGTAAAAACCTGTTAATATGGAAGTAATTTTCTCTTTGTCAGTTAAGACTGCCTGTTGTTAATGGACCTGTGTACCCATCCCTCAAGTTAATCATTAATTAAGATTCAGTCCTTCTTATTTTACCCTAGGTTCTCTTTGCAATGTTAATAATTCTAGAATACCTTTTGAAAATGAGTTGTTTTGTTTTTGTTTCCTTCCTCCCAGGCCCCTCCTTTTCCTTGACACCCCCCCACCCATCATTCAATTAAGTGCTTAAGTATTTGCATGTTGTCATACTAGTCTATAGGTTGATTTAAGCCTGCATTCAAATGGAATATTTACTTTTGTAGCTACCAGAAACTAAGCACAAAGACACTGAAACCACAGTGTGTTTTTCTTCCTAATTTGGTTAATTGCCTTTACCAACAGTGTATTACTGTTTGAAGTAGGTTACTCTTCAGTGGAACAATTTTCTCTTTGATGATGTGGAGCCAGAGATTGGTCTAGAAGAAGAGAATTAAAAAAATATTGGGGCAGCTCTTTGTTTCTACCCTCTTCCTACTCACCAAGGCACCACACACTGACTCAAGAGCAAGGTTAGTTTTTGGCGTTAGCAGTAGACCTATCAGCTGGGTAAATTCCACTGGTGTTGCCTGGGTGGATCAGTTGGTTAAGCCTTAGACTGACTCTTGATTTCTGCTAACGTCATGATCTCAGGGTTTGTGAGATGGTCCTGCCTGGGGCTCTGCACTCTCACTGCCTGGGATTCTCTTTCCCTCTTCCTCTGCCCCTCCCCTGCTCCTGTGCATGCCCGGCCCCCGCATAAAACAAATAAACATTTTTTAAAAATGCCACCAGTAGTGTCTTAAAGATGTTAAGAGTTTCTTTTGACTATACAATGTGAGTTTAGTGTCTCACTGTTGGGTGAATATTTGAATCAGTGACAACCTTAATGTCAAAAGTGAGGATAACTCCAAAATGAACATATTTCAGAGATAAAATAGCAAGGAAGGAGAAAATGTAGAGGTGCCAATTGAAAAATGGGCTGGCTGAGCGAGAAAAGGGCTGGATTTAAGTTGTCAAAGCAGCAGCCTAAAGTTTCTGGTTTTGGGACAGGATAATTTGTAGTCTTTGATTCTTCTGCATTCTGCAGTATAATCTTCTCTAGGGCTGTGCTGACTTCCATATTGTTCAAAGAAGAAGAGAAATCACCCATTTGAATTCATTAGCTTTCATTTGCATATACACAGAGCTGGCGGTAATAATGATAACAACCATTTATCATGGCTTACAGTGTGCTGGCAGAATGTCTTCTGTGCATTATTTTGTTCATTCTATCAGAGTAGGTATTATTAATCTCATTTACAGTTAAGGAAACTGAGGTGTATGGAAGTGAAATAATTTTGCCCAAGGATTCACAGATAGCATATAGTACAGAAGGGATCTCATTCCAAATGTCTGACTCCAAGGTACATGGTCTTCCCATAATACTGGTTTCATACAAGTTTAGCTAAAGTGGAAGATTCAAATAGTATTTTTAAAAATATTTATATATTTATTTTGAGTGGCAGAGGGGTATAGAGTGGTGAAGAGAGAAATCTCAAGCAGGCTTCATGTTGTCAGTGCAGATCCCGATGTGGGGCGCTATCTCAGTAACTGTGACATCACGACTTGAGCCAAAATCAGTAGTCAGGTGCTTAAGGGGCTGAGCCACCCAGGCACGCCCCGCCTCTGCCGCAAATAGTATTTTGAAGGAAATAGCCATTCTTCCATTACATGGTCTCGGAACCAATGCTACTTACTTACAATAGCTTTAAATACAAATAATCTGCTCTTCCATATGCAACAGTTAGTTTTATGGTTGCTAAAAACTACAGAGATGGATGATATATTATCCCAGCCCTAGGAAGTACAAAATATGTATACAATAATTATATCACTGAACTGAGTGCTAATAGAATTCCATAGAAAGTGCCAGAGAAGCACATGTGTCTGACAAATTAATTCAGCTTCATTGAGGAAGAGTCTGCGAGAGTGACAGAGAAGTAGTGATATCAAAATAGCTTGGTTTATCCAGGATTTTGTTTTGTTTTTAAATTTTTAAAATAATTTAAAGTCATCTCATGCTTGCACATTTCATTTAGGTTCCATATCCCCCCCCCATGCCTGTCATATGACAAGAAATTTGCTAGATGTTTTTTAATTTTTTCCACTTTTTGATAAATAGGTACTAAATGTCATTTAGATATGAAAACACCATTCTTGACGTTGAGCATAAAGTAGTGAAGAAAACAGACAAAACTCTTGCTCTCTTGGAATTTACATCTTTGAACTTAGCAGCCGCAGTTACCCTGTGGGGTCACTCTGTGTACTTTTACAAGAGATTGAGTGAACTCCCCTGATTTGATCAGCATGCAGTGAGACAGGATTTCAGAGGTAAAGCTAATTCTAAATCCAGATTGTTTCCGGTGCAGATCATTGTCCCTCAATAGAGTATCCAAGTAAAAAATGGCCTAATTATTTATGGTATTAGATAAGTAGTAATGATTGTGTGTGGTGTGTGTAGTTGGTTTAGAGGCCTCCTTGAGATCGACGACTGGATCCTTTTTTTTTTTTTTCTTTCTTTTGCATCCCTTTGTCCCAGAGATCTTGACATTGTGATCTTGGTATTTGGAACTTGATCCTCAATATCACATTGGCCTGCAAAGGCATATCATGTCTTCCAAGGCCTTGCCCTACTTTGAACAGATTTAAAGGAGACATATTGTACATGTATACCCTTTGAGGTTGGGCTAGGTTAGATTTGTTTCTGAAACTCCTGTCAACTTCCACTACCTGCTCCGAAATGCATGGTGTTTCTCAGAAGCATGCAAAAAAAGAATTATTTGGAGTCAGTTCACACTGAAGTATTTGGCTTGGCTCTGAATTTCATATTGTTGTATCATTGCTAATCAACCATATTAACTTATTTATGCATCCTTGACAGGCAGTGCATGTCTAATGGCTTTATAAGGGAAAAGATGAGTGTGTGCCACAGAGGCTGCTTTATAATTCAGATAAAAACTCTTTCTCCCACATTTCATTAAAAATATAAAACAGTTTAGATTAACTAACAATGTGATGCCAAGGGTTCCCATGTATCTTAGTGGGTCCCAAACTGCATGGGATATCATATATATATATATCATATATATATGATGTATATATATATATCATATATATATATACATCATATATATATATCATATATATATATCATATATATATATACATCATATATATATATCATATATATATATCATATATATATATATACATCATATATATATCATATATATATCATATATATATATATATATATATGATATATATATATATATTTAGGACTACAAGTTCCCTGATTCAGTACCTAAAATGCTCGAGACCAGATGTAATTCAGATTTGTTTTAATTATTCAAAAGTAGTAGGGTGCGTAAATTCTGTATTATTTACCACGGCAGCGTTTTGAAGTGAGAAACATTTAGTATTTCTGAAGGCAAATATATGAATATTTACAATAAATGGAATATATAAAGACTATAAATAGCCTCCTGTCAGTTTTAATCAGGGGCTTTTATTTCTTTTTAACCTTTTTACTGATATCTAGTTCACATATCATAAAATTGAACCATGTAAAGCATATAGTTTATTGTTTTTGAGGGTGTTCACAGAGCTTTTGCAACTCTCATCATAATCTGAATTACATATTTTGAAATTAAGGATAAGGGACTTTGGACCTGTAGTTACTGTTTTGTTTTGTTTTGTTTTTGTTTTTGTTTTGAAGATGTAGGTTTTACTTTTTACCTTTCAAGTTTAACAAGATATTTAGAAAGAAGTTATGCCATGAATCCATGTGGATCAGTAAACCTAGTTAAGGTCTTACTGAGACCCCTGAACATTTTCACTGTTTTTAATATTATTTGCCCATCTTATTTATTGTTTAACAAATTGGTAATCAAGGTTTCTTCTTTGAGGTTATGTTTGGGTCAGAATGCTTGGATCCTTATTTTGCTTTTTAAAAACTATGATGAATCATGGGCCCCTACATAAATGCAGTTTTCTGGAGTACGAATCTGACGTCAATATTTGAGTGTTTGTTGGCTATGTATTTGGTATGTGCAATCCTTGATTCTCAAATGGGGAATAGTGGTTTACAGTGTAATTCAGAAGCTGTATACTTATTATTATGTCCCATATATTTGCCTCTCAGTATGGTTACACATGTCCGACACATGCAGCAGTAATAGGTTGTGTTTAAAAATATATAATTGACCTGTTTTTAGCTTTGACTAGGAGTTTTATCAAAGTGTAAAAGTGCTTGTAAAATCTAGAATAAACCCAATTTCCACTTCTTTACTTTTTTGAAAAAGAAAAGAAAAGAAAATGTATTTTTAGACAACCTAAACATATAAAAGGTGGAAGTAAATTTGGAGTATTTTTTTTACCCCTTTAAAGTAATGGCCATCCTAAAATATGTCCCAGCTTGCTTCCTAAAGGCAAATTTGCTTCTGAGCAATTTTAAAAGAGCAATAACATAAACTTAATTATGGGAGAACGATTCTATAAAAATTTAATATGCCATTAAGACATTTGCTGATTTACATCAGATTTATATAAAGGTTGTTTGAACCTACACCTTTGCATCCAGCTGGTAGCCTTTTTCTAAGTTAATTACACGAAAGCCTCTGAAAAATGTTAGACATTTGAGAGAAGTTGTGATTCCAGAGATAAAGGGAGCATGCTGTGAAAAGTATGGCCATATGGCATAATGACATAAATCCTGCAGTTCTAATCAGAAGGCCTGGGTTCTCACGCCGTTTCTGCCACTAGCTAGTTGTGTAATTGTGGACAAGTCATTTAGCCTCACCAGTGGTTATTTTCTAGTATGGGAGTTCTTGCGGATGCTTCAAGAACCAAATTACATCATACTATGTTTGATCACAATTTAAAAAATAATTTTAATGCTATTTTTTTTAAATTAACTTTTCTTTGAAATAATCTGACTGGAAAGATGGATTCATTGTGCAAATATTGAGTTCTTCATTCATTCCTGGAACAAAATATGTTTTTTGAAGACCAGGTATTTGCTGTAAACTTAGTGGGTTGTGTGTTATATTTCACCCTTCAGAGGAATCTGTCTGTGTTAAAATACCTCCATGTCTCCCTTTTATCATGAGACTATGAATTTATCTTTTTCATGATCTTGTAAACCTAAATACAGTTAACATTTGAATTTCTGAAACGGATTTATCTCAGTAGTAAATCATACTTTCTAATTCTTAATTCCTTGTTCTAGTCTACATAATTATTTCCTTGTTTCATTTTATATTAGCTGTGCTATCATTTTATGCATATGATGAGAAATGGACCCTGATCCTATTTTCTATGCAAGAAAAATCATGTTTTCCTTAAATACCACAATGAATTTGCCATTCTCTAGAGGGAAACTGTAAAAAAGGAAAATTAAAGAAATAA
Organism: Hyaena hyaena; assembly: GCF_003009895.1. Lineage (NCBI taxonomy): Eukaryota > Metazoa > Chordata > Mammalia > Carnivora > Hyaenidae > Hyaena > Hyaena hyaena. Next base: position 119,265 of record NW_024081906.1, on the reverse strand, counting down.
TATTATAAAGTATCAAACAGTGATCTGGACTGAGCACTCATCATACTTTATGCTCAGTCTCAAAGGTTGGCAAACATTGAGTGTAAAAGGTAAGATAGTTAATTTTTTTCTGCTTCTGCAGGCCATGTGGGCTCCATGACAGCTATTCATCTCTGCTGGCCTGCTGCAAACAAATGCTGTAGCTGTGTTCAAATAAAACTTAATCTGAAATCAGTCAGGCACCAGATTTGGCCTACAGACTGTAGTTTGCTGACTCTATCTGGTAACTTTGTTGATAGACTCCTGTATATTAAGTCATACAGGATCTCCACAGAGATTAGGACAATATATTTATAGTAGTATGAATCATTTAAATTTCATAGAAGTTACATGCATTTTCAAAGCACTTTTGTATTTATTTTTATTTTTACCTAGATATTTCTGTCAAGAGGATATTAACCTTTTTTTTTTTTATACTTGAGGAAGTCTTGAGTTGTACAGTTTGCCTGAGATGACCCTAAGAGTACTAGATTTTTACTCTATTTCTCTGCTTTATAGTTTATCAGAGTACTAGTGAACTCATCAAGCAGCTGTCTCCAGTCTTGCTTTGTGTTACTCAGATATCCTTTTCCCTAGAATTTTGAAAGTAAATTGAAGTGCAAATTTAACACCAGTGGCTATTCTCTGGATACCGAATTCATTCAAAATAATCATACAAAGTAAACTTTGGTAACAATTCCCCCCTAAAGGAAGCCCAAGTAAGCAGAAGGTGGTTTCCAAGAATAACCAGCTCTAGAAGTTCATAGCAGCTGTCAAAATATATCTTCAGTTGAAATTTAGCTTGTAATATAAGGGTACTTGAATTTTTTTTTCCTTGCCTTTTTTTTTTTTTTTTTTTTTTTTTTTTTTTTTTTTTTTTTTTTTTTTTTTTTTTTTTTTTTTTTTTTTTTTTTTTTTTTTTTTTTTTTTTNTTTTTTTTTTTTTTTTTTTTTTTTTTTTTGCAAGTGACTTAGATATAGTAAAGATATCTATTGATTGCTCTCAATGACAGGCTGAGCACTATTATCATGAAGAGCTGTCACTGGAAAAAGTTGAAAAGTAAATCGTTGGCCAGGATTGTTAGTAGTGGAATGATGGTATAATTCTTTCTTTTTTTTTTTCCCCTATGTGTCCTGGACACAATGATGACATGTTTCTTAATGTGTTTACCTCCTAGATAATAGATAATAATAGATAATGAAATAATGATTGGCTTTGGCAGTGATTTTTTTTTTTTTAATATCTTGGTGATCAGTGCATTGGTGGTTGTAGCATAGTTCAGTTAGATGGGAGCAGAAAGTTTGACAATGCTATACCATTTACCGTGTTATAGTTCTTTAAAATCAGCCATTTTGCTCTATCTGAATGAGGAGCAGTTTAGGCAGTCATGGAATAATCATTAGAATTATTGGTTCAGAATCTTAAAATCCAAGATAAAATAATCTGCAAGTCACTGTGAATTTTTCTTCTTCTTTTTAATATTTTATTTATTTATTTATTTTTAAATGTTTTATTTATTTCTAGGAGAGAGAGAGAGACAGCGTGAGCAGGGGAGGGTCAGAGAGAGAGGGAGACACAGACTATGAAACAAGCTCCAGGCTCTGAGCTGGCAGTCAGCACAGAGCTCGACGCGGGGCTCGAACCCATGAACCGTGAGACAATGACCTGAGCCGAAGTTGGACACTTAACCGACAGAGCCACCTAGGTGCCCCTGAATTTTTCTTATATTTTCCTTTTTCCCATAAACTCATCAAGCCAAAATCTCAAATCCTAAATGTTTTAAAAATATTTCTAATATTATTTAATTTATTTAAATTTTGTTTAATTGTTCCTTTTAAGCGCGACTTCCATTTGGTCCTTTTCAAAGTTATTTCATTCCCCATCTTAATTAGGCAGCTGATTACATGAGAAAACATGCCTGTTGCATAGCAACATGGCCTGGGAATTCTCATTTTACCTCTTTAAAACTCCATACATTTCAAATCTAGGATTTTTTAAGATTAAATGAGTGTGAATACATCAAAGTCTCTGAATGCTAGCATGTAGTAATTGTTCAATTATTGTGAGCCATTTATTCTTATCTGTTTTAAGATGGCTATTTTCCCTGTAAGTGGGCTAATTTAAAAATATGTATCATAGAGGCACATGGATGGCTGAGTCACTTAAGTGTTGGACTCTTGATTTTGGCTCAGGTCCTGATCTCAGGGTTGAGAGATCGAGCNGCCCCCCCCCCCCCCCCCGCCCGTTCCTACATTGGGCTCTGTGCTCAGTATGGAGCCTGCTTAAGATTCTTTCTCTCCCTCTCTGCAGGTACCTGTGTGAGCGCTTTCTCTTAAAAAAAAAAAAAAACAAAAAAAAACCACTCAAAAAACCATAAAGATCATCTATTTAATTTTTCCTGTTAGTATTTCTTCTAGAACTCATAATTCATTAGAGGAATTAGAGTAAATGTGAATACTCTGATACTATTTTGTAATATTGAAAGGGTATTAGTTCATTTTTATATTCATCAATCATTAAATTTTGTTCTTTATTGCAACACTAAACTAGGAAGTGGCTGTATTTTTAACTGGGGTATTTAGAAATTAAGTAAAAATAGCTTCCTCTCTGGGACCACAAGTCTCCATTCACTGGAAGTATGCAATTATGTAGAAGTTTCTCAGATCCCACAATAGCATCATTTTGAAGGAACTGACATTGTTGGTTCAAGAATATCCTCTCTCTCATATCCTCATCTCTTACATTTGTCTAGTGGTATATTGTTTACAAATCTTTCCGTGCCTCATATGACCTGTTAAATACCTTAGGAAGTATTTTAAGGCTCTTCCTTAAGGGCTGAGAATACCCAGAGGTATTACATAATTTGATGACTGTCCCCTTGTTACGGAGAACTTGCAAGTCTAATCATTACAAGTCTTGTCTTCCTGATTCCTTTTCCTCCTTCCTTCTCTTTGTGTCTTTGTCCTCTTTTTTCTTCCTTCCTTAAGTCACTGTATTCTTCTCCTATTCTTCATTAGTTACAAATAGCCCTAAGTGGTAGGAACTTGACTAGGCTTCATAGAGCAGCTATATTTAGTTAATTAATTAATTTACTTATCTGTGTGTTTATTATTGGGAGAGAGAGAGAGAGAGCAAGCGAGCAGAGAGCACATGCATGAGTGGGGAAGGAGCAGAGAGAGAGAATTCTGAGCAGGCTCTGTGGTGTCAGCGCAGAGCCCTCCTTAGGGCTCCAACTCGTGAAATGCAAAATCGTGATCTGAGCTAAAATAATGAATCAGATGCTTAACCATCTGAGCCACCCAGGCATCCCTTTAGTGCAGGTATATTTAAAACACACTTGAATTTTTTCCTACAGTATAGGACAAGTTTTGTTTGCCACAGGTGCTTTAAATGCTTTACTATTGTTTTAACTCCCAAATCAGTGAAGTAACCACCAAGGGAAAGAAAAAAAAATCAAAACTGTTGAAGAAATAATGGACACCAGCACAAATATGTATGTCAGAGAATTGAGCTGCTGTAGTATCACCTAGCCAAGTAGACTTCAAATTGCCAAGTCCCAGGAAAAGAACCTCCTCTGTATATTGTCTTATGTAGATATATGGACTAGAGAGATCATATTGGACTATTGATCACTGTATCAAGATTCTGGTGTATCTAGAACTGCCTTCATATACTGTTCTCCAGCTCCCTTCTGGACTACTGTCTTGGTTCATTGTTTTTTTGTTCAATCATTTACTCAGTCACTCATGTACCCATTCTTCCATCTAGTACTGAGTGCCTGTTCTTTGGCAGGTGCTGGTACAATTGCTGTGGATAATATACTTCATGACCAAAACAAATTCCTGTCATCTAGGAGCTTGTGTTTGTGTGGGAGAGCAGTGGAACTCACTTCTGAAGAGTGTGATAATTATTAAGTGCCAGAGTCCAGCTCCATCCGGGTCCAGGGGTCCCTGAAGGATGGACCGTGTCGGTGGGGGAGGGAGTAAGGGAGCCGCTGGAATCTTTCTGGTCACCAGGCAGGCATCTCTGCCCTGTCAGTTTTGGTGTCTTTATTTTTAGGTCAAACATTAATATAGCATCAGAAAATGGAATTTTTACAGTGGATAGTTCTCCTTGATAAGATGTTTTGGAAAATGTACAGAACCAGGTTTTACAAAAGTAATCTTGCAGAATTCCCCCAATTATAGGGAGGTTGAATAACTAAGAAAATAACAGGGCATTCACATTTTAATAACACTAAGATTAAGTCATAGGTTTGTAGATATTCTTATCCATCCTCATCACAGCTGCCAGTGTAAGGGAAGGTGTTTGTGCAATGTAGGCCTTAGGGAAGGGACTGCTATACATCACCAGTTAGCAAAGGTGTATGTACTAACCTATCTTCTGCCCTTATCTGTTCCTTCTCTCTAAGTTAGGCTCTTTGTCTCTGGGCAAGACTTGATTTTCCAGTTATATTCTTTATGGCACTGGAGAGCCAACCATACCTTTAAAGAGTTTAGCTCATATCCAATACATAGAATAGCCTCTTCGAGGGCATTTACCTTTGTGTCTAGTTTTATGATTTCTTGAATAGCTAGGGCATGAGAGACATTTTTGGTTAGCTGATTTACATGTTGAGCTGTATGAACCTCTTGGACTAATGCAACGTAGAAACAGAATTGTACATGTAAAGGTCAGTCTTTTATGAATAAGGGTCATTAGCCTGTTCATAGCTCAAGGGAAAGTATGGAGGGGAACAGGACCTGCTGGAAACACTGTGTCTGTTCCCATAATCAAAAGAAGTTCCCACAGTAAGTTCCTTCACAAGGTGCAGTCATCATACCAGTGCTAGAATAAGGGAACAAGTCACTCCTGATACCGATCAACAAGGTACCTTGGGGGTCGGTGCTCAAGCAGAAATAATTGACTGGAGGTGGATTATCGGTCGTCATCTGATTGGCAAGAGACCGTGCAAACTTGCTTTAACCTCACCAGGAGCTTTCTCGACTATCGGTCTCAGAATGGCTCCCAACAATTAAGATTACTAATGCTTAGTGTGACTTTGGGCCTTAACAACTTCAGACTTGACCTTTACAATATATGATTTCTTTCATAAGGTGTAAGACTGGACAGCTTTGAGAAGGCAAATATTCCTTCCTCCGGAGGAATCAAGGAAGACTCGTGGAAGAACTGGAATTTAAGCTGGAGATGAGGAAGAACATTTGGTTGTTGGATGTGACACTAGGTTGATGGATGTGAATGTAGTTTCTAACTAGAATCATAATGAGATGAATACTGCTGAGGGAATTTTGAGGTTTCAAGCAGTAAAGGTATCAGTAATACATAGGAGATTTTGAAGTTTAGATTAGTAAAGATGGACCAGATTTTGGACAGCTTTGAATACTAGGTTGAGGACACTGAATCTAATTCTTGTTTCACATTGTCAATTATTGAGAATTATTGTAGATATTTGTTGAAGAGCAGTGATTAAAAGGATAAACAAAAGGATAAGATACTATGCCATGAACACAAAGGAAGATAAAATTTGTGGTTGTGAATGCTACCAAATAGCTCCTTGTTTTGGAGTAATATGTTTAAGCTTTAAGGACATCAGTTTCCTCATTGTGGAATAAACATTGAGGATATGCTCCCTAAAGTTCTGGGATTTTACAAAGAGAAATTTCTGACCTCTGGATCTCTCTAGCATTTATTCATCTGTGGCCTTGTGAGTTTTTCTTGTAGAAGTTCATGGTCTTTTATGGCAGATGCCACATGAAGGCTGGAGAGGGTGAGATTAAGTTGAGGAAACTGGTGAAGAACTCCAGGTGGTGGTTACAGAGTGGGTACTGTGTGGTTTCGGGTACGTTAGGGGAATAGAACCCTGGACCTAGAATCAAAAAGGTGGCTTTAAGTCCTAGTTCTCTTCATTAGCTGTGGGATTATGAGCAACATGCTTCACATCTCTTTCTCTCACTGTCCTTTTATAAAATATTAACTCACAAAGTTTGCAAAACATCATAGGGTGTTGGAAAGAATTACTTGAGAATACATACACACATACACACACACATACACATAAACATTCTATAAAATGTTTAATAAACATTCATAATTAGTGTTACTACTACTATTACATGACTTCCCTCATAGTTGAATATAATGACAGAATAGAATGTTTTCTAGGCACTGCTCTCTTCACTAGATGCCAGGACCCCATCTGGGAGGTATAAAATGACTTAACAGGTGTTGGAATTCATTAGGCAATTATACACGATTCTGTCTTTCCCCATAATATCTGGTCTCTCATGGAAAAATATAATGGACCTTAATTTGTACTCACTTCAGCATATCATTCAGATGACCTGCATTTGTTTAGATTGTTGAAACAACAAGACGTGTGTTGATTGGAGATATAGTGCAGAATAGAAAAAACGTGGATTTATAATGAAATATGATTCGCACTGTAAAGTTTCTGGAGTTTAGTTTAAGAGTTATTACGAGACCTACTTAAGAATGGAATTTCCTGGGATTACTTAAAAGGGAATGTTTGAGCTACAGAGGGTAATTGAAGACTAGCACATCCTATAATTGTTATTCTTATTGAAATTTATATCAGCGTTGAGATATTTCGTCTTTTGATTTGATTAATGTTTGACTTGCCCTGCGTATGGGCTGCATGAGTTTTCTGCATTCTGAGTGCGCTGGTGGCCACTGCTACATTGAGGTGGGGAACAGGGTACAGTACTAGGGGAGAGGGATTACCAGTGCATTCGAACAAGGGTGCAGTAAGTCGGGAGCAAGAAACCAGAGCCTTCTAGTCAGGTATTTTAACCAATCCACTCCATTTCCCCTTTGCTTAGTCCAGGCTTACTGAGTGCCAGTCATGTACCTGGAAAAAACTTCATGCTTGTCTCCCAGCAGGGATGTCAGGGCCAGGAGCCAGTCAAAAAAAATGATTGACAGTTTAGTCAGAGAGCGTCCACTAAACCACAACTGTTAAAGCAGACAGAATTCCCATTAGACGAATGCCTTTTTGGACCTAATCCAATGATAATAATCTATTAAAACAAGTTGTCTAATCTTATGAGTCAACTTGAAAAGAGAAGTGGATGCAGGGTGATTTGCAAAATGTTTGCACGTGTAAGTTCAATTTATTTAATTTTAAATAATTAGGGCATGGCAATGATTATTGCTAATTGGAGCTATGTCGGGCTGAAAGAATTATCCAAATGTGATTTGAAGACTCATGAGAGATTTTTGCAGTAAATTGTATTTAACTCTAGGGTGGGTGTGGTTTTGTTTTTGTTTTTTTTTTAGTGATAAAGCTAAAAATCAAAGATACACCTCTTAATGAAAAAAATACGAGATTTTAACCTGGTCTGAAATGATTTGAAAACCAGTACATTAATGATAGCTACAAAGGGTGGATGTGGTTAAAAAGGAAGATTAATGGGGAGAGTTTTAATGGCCCTCCAAATAGGGATTTAATAAATGCAGAATTCTTTTTCTAACCAGTGTGAAGCCAGATCAAACTTTTGGGGTTGTATTGAAGTCTTAATTCAATTGGAGGACAAATACTGCTGTAGATTTCACAGTTTTGAAATTCCTTCTTGATTCAGAATCTTCTTGTGAAGTTGCCTATGACCTTCTTGAATACTTCCATTCCCATATGTATCTTTAAATGATAGTATATAATGAAAATTTAATTTCAAAACTCATAATAAAAGAAGGAAAGAAAAAAACATGGTAGGATCCATTTACACAACGATTTCATCTGTTTACGTTGGGAGCCACCGCCAGCAGGTTCCAAAAATTGCTTTTGCCAAGTTGCTTCTGGCAAGAAGAGATTCTTGGAGAGGCTATTAGAACAGTTCTGAACTGAAAAACTTTAGTATTTTTGTTTGTTCCCAAACATCTGGCTCATGGCCACTTGGCAGCTATATCAATCATTTCTCTGCATAACATGAAACGTGCAGCTAAGTTATTATTATTCCTAAAGTAGGTATAATTTAAAGGTCATTCTTGATGATTAATTCCAGCTACTAAAGGAATGCATTTAAAAATGCTTATTTGGTGATACAGATATTAGTTGATGTTCTTAGAAAAATTACCCTATTTATAATAAATATTGCCATCTAGGTTACTATTTATTTTTCAAAAAGAAATTCACTTTCCGAATAATAAGATGTATAGGTGTGAAAGATGGCTCTTCTTTTCATGAACACTAAAATTATACTTTTCTTTTTTTCCCCGTATCACCCTTGCCTAGACTCAGTTTTTGTTTTTAAAGTATTTTCCGGCACACCTGGGTGGCTCAGTCAATTTAGCATCCAACTTTTGATTTTGGCTCAGGTAATGATCTCATGGTTTCTGAAATCACTTGGGTCAGGCTCTGTACTACCAGAGCCTGCTTGGAATTCTCTCTCTTCCTCTCTTTTTACCCCTTCTCCTCTGTGTGTGTGTGTGTATTCTTTTTCTCCCTCTCTCTCAAATAAACATTAAAGTAATTTCAAATAATAGCTATTAGCACCAGTTTGCTGCTTTTTACATCTCATTCTGTATTACAGGGAATGAACCAAATAGTCCACTCAACAAAGATTTGGGAGTGGAGTTATTTTTTTCTGTAACAGATTTTAGTAACTGTAACTCCCTTTACTGCTCTGATGCCCGTGAAAATTTGGCATGGTTGTTTATTTATTCTTATCTTTTAGGAGAGGTAAGGGGGAGAATAGGTAATGACCCCTTTGCTTGCTTAGTAAACCCAGAATTTTCTACCCAGCTGATCTTGTGAGGAGTCCAGTTCTGTTTGACTGCTCTGAATGACTAATAATTATAATGCCAAATGCGTGCCACAGTGTTGTCTGGGAATTTCTGAATCGTTGTAATTACCAGATATTGAATTACAAAATTCAATTACAGAATCACCAAACTGATGGATATTTTCTCAAGTGAACAATTTTCTTTCAAAACACCAATTACTCTGCCTCAGTTTCCCAATAACAAAAATCAAGTGTTATTTTATAAGTCAGGTGGCATTTTGAAAATAAGGACAAGAACGACATGAAAAATGTTTAAAGGGCTACGTTTTTATCTGTGAGTAAAAGAAAAGAATCATGTGCCTATTTTGACATTGAATTTACTCTATATTTAGCAGAAGACACATATAATTATAGAAGGGGAACATATTTCCATTTAAAAACACTAAGCATTGAAATTATGTTTATTATAGAACACCTATCCACCTGATGTGTGTATTAAGTTTTATTTGTCTGGGTGAAGTCTTCCTTTTTTTATTGGTGTCTATTGTATCTTCATAGGAAAGTCCCACATTCATTAAATAGGTGGCTATTATGACATCTTTGAGAGAAGAGGGCTATATCTAGGCCTTCCTACTGAGTGAAGTCTCATTATAATTTGTCTCTTTAGGTTTCCAAGATGCTGGGCTCACATGCTTAACTCATTAATGAGGCTGGAACACATCTCATAATGGCTGGTTTGTCGCACTAAAGCCACACAGAGTTAAAAGAATGTTACAGTTTAATCCATTGGCGCAGGAAATGCATTTGCAATGCAGTTGCCCACTTGAGGAAAGATGGATAGAAAGGAGTTCCTTTTACAAATTCAATTAATTTTGAGCTCTTTTATTTTGATTCTCCCCCATTAGGTGTATTCTTAAAGAGCAAGGAAAGGAATCTAATAAAAACCAAAAGTGGTTTGATAGTCAAAAAGAGGTGTCTTCTTTTGTTTCAAGTATTTTTTGTTTCTTAGGTCACAAAAGGATATTTTCTTCACATATTTTCTTCATAAAGGCTGGATTGTTTCATGGCTAACCCGATTTGACCATAGTGCACTGCCTGGTGGGAAGTGTTAAACCTCTTATTTTAAGCTAAACAAGATTACTCTGAAGGCTGGCATTCAGGGGCTTGCTTTTAGTGTAATGGGTTAGGGGCTGTGGCATACCCCTTACAGTTCCAGTAATTGAACTCTTTGGGTACTTCAGTTCCTAATAGTTAGCTCTGGAAGGAGCCTGCCATGGGTACGCAAGAAATTGCTAACTGCTTGATTTCCCCATGTTAGCTTAATGAGGAAGAATGGGTCACCATGCCAACAAACACACCATAGCAATGAGTTTAAAAACATCCTTTCCTTGGTGTTTGTTTCTCATTTGGGGATTTATAGTATACTACAATTAATGTAGAGTGTCAGACAAAAAACCAAACAGGATTTGAAATTAATATGTTATCTCTTATACAATATGTATAAATTACTGTGGTCATTTAACCTGAGTTCTGGTTCCTTCTATTGTTCCATCTTATTAGATTAATTTTGAAGGCAGTTAAAATGTTAATGTGCACTTAATGTTCATTTTTAGAATTTCTTACTAATTTTTTTTAAATGTTTATTTTTGAAAGAGAGACAGTGCGAGTGGGGGAAGGACAGAGAGAGAGGATGACAGAGAATCTGAAGCTGGCTTCAGGCTCTGAGCTGTCAGCACAGAGCCCAATGTGGGGCTCAAACTCACAAACTGGGAGATCATTCCCTGAGTCAAAGTCGGATGCTTAACCAACTGAGCCACCCAGGTGCCCCTGTTGTTCATTTTCAATTGATACTTCTTCATTCACAGCTTTTAGATATTCATCTATCAAAGCCCATCTAATTTCATTTGGTTTCTAAAGGCTTTTATTCTAGTTACAACCATTCTTTAAATAGCCTTTGTTTTTTGGAACAGTTTTAGGATTACAGAAAAATTGAGAAGAACAAAGTCCCCATCTGGGTCACACTCAGTTCCACCTATTTACTGACATCAAACACAAGTATTGTACCTATGTTACAATTATATTAACATACAATTAACCAGTGCCGTAACTCCTCTTGATTGTGAGTTTCTCAGACTTTGTTTTTGATTACTTTGACAGGTTTGAGGATTCCTACTCAGATATTTTGTATAATGTTCTCCACTGGAATTTGCCTGGTGGTTTTCTCATGATTAAACTGGGTTTATGGATTTCGAGAGGAAGAACACTAGCACAATGACATACTCATCACATATCATTGAGGGATTAAGGGTACATGCTGTCAACATGATTTACCACTATTAAGATTGACTTTAATCATCTGGCAGAGACAGAGATTTTCAGGTTTGTCTACTATAAACTTATTCCCTCCTGGTTCCCTCCTTTCTCGTTGTAAAAAGGCACTATGCACACCTGTATTTATGGGGTGAGGATTATGCTCCCTCTCCTTAAAGGTGGCGTGTGTGTGTATTCTGTTGTTAAACAGTGTTAAACAGTGTATTCTGTTAAACAGAATATACATATATATATATTTTTTTTTTTTTCTTCAAGGGAAATTTGTCTTATTCTCCCTTTATCTAGTTGTCTATCTGTCTATCATCATCATTTATTTATCAGTATGGATGCATGGATATTTATTTTACACTTTAGTTTAAAATTCAGTAATATTTATTTTGCTGCTCAAATTGTCCCAGCTTTGGCCATTGGGAGCTCTGTAAGCAGGCTCCTGTGTCCCATCGATACTTTGACATACCCTCCTTTGTGTACGCAGGTGCCTTACTTTCTGGCACTGTAAGATGTAGCAGGCTCATCTTGTATATTTCCTCCCCCACTTTTAAAACCAATCCATTTCTCCAAGGAGGCTTGGTTCCTTTTATTGGGAAATAGCATTAGAAATGGAGATGTAGACACTAGATAACACCATTTAAAGAATAAATAAAAGACGTTTCTAAATAAAATGAAGAATCAAGATGGTCATCTTAGGTTATTTCTCCTTATGTTACATTTTAAAAATATTCTAAGTGTCCATTTTTAACCAATGTAATCTAGTGTCATATGGAGGAATAAAGGTTATGAGGAATTTAAAATAGGCTAATAGTTGTGATTATAATTAAAATATTAAAAGACTATTGTCTCTGGTGACCTTTTACTACAAAATCAACCCAGTGATATTTGTTTTAAATTTTGGATAAGTATCTTGTCATTCATTAAATCATATTGCATGGAATATGCTTTGATACTCTTTGGATTTTTATATAAGCATAGTTACCCTGATGACAGCCTTGTTTGATAAATTATAATTCAGTCTAAAAGAAGCCTAAGTTTTCATCAGTGGATTTCAATCTATAACTGATTTATTAAGCTGCTGTATGTTTATCTGGATATGTACAAATAAATACTTTTGGATGGATGTTTGAAATCAATGGGAAGTATTATGCTGCAGTATATAGAGTTAGTTTGAATAAACAGAAGACCTCCTTATACTCTAAAGTGCTAAATATCTCATTAACATACTTTTTTATGCCCCTAATCTTCAAATTCTTTCCCCACAAAGACTGGATATACCTGTCTTTTGAACCTCTTTATATCTTTTAAAATGCTAATCATTAAAATTCTTTTATTTTGTCTGTTGGTACAGAAAAAAAAGTTTCAATCTTGTATATAGGATAATTATTAACAAGGAAACCCATTTTTTTCTTTGAAGGGAACCAGAAATACCCTGACAACTTGATGATGGCAGAACTTTGATAAATCCTATGACCATGTTCTAGAAACAATTTCTAATTATACCTTTAACCATGAATCCCTTCTTGTCACATTTGCAGAAAAGTACGCTATTATATTCATGTTTTGGGGTGAGTCTTCAGTGAGAACTATTTTAGAAGGAAGGCAGCTAGGAGAAATCCTATATTATTGATATAAGGAAAGCTTATGACTTCAATGATGAATAGTGGACACAAAATAAAGGATGCTAAATTTTTGTTATGTCTGGATAGCCTTTTCTCTCAGTTATTCTTATAACTTTCAGATACTGATTTTTATCTGCTTTATTATTACAACTTTACTATCATTGCCAAGGGCTTAATTTGGAATTAAATGAGCCTTATGTTTAAGTAATTTATTTTCATTAGTTTGCCAAAAATGAGTCTCATGATGGTTTTAATACTCTAAGGCAGAATGTTTACATTTTTCTTTCATTAAGTATAAAATATTCCTTTTCAGTTTCCTTTATGTCCCACAGAATCTGAGATCAGAAGGCAATATTGAAGCTGCCACCGTGAATGGCAGTTTTCCTTGAATAGTAGAAAGGGGAGCTGTTCTAGTTGATTTTTGCTCTTCTCTTGTGCAATTTCTTTACGCAAAGACTCTCATAGAAGAAAATAATGCACTACAGAGTTCCTATAAAAGCATCACCACTAGTTAATATGACAAGTTTCTTCTGATCAACTTTGCCTTTGTATTTCAGGTTATGTGTGAGAAAGAATTTGATGTCTTATGGTAAATTTCACATTATTTGCTCATTATAGCTATGTCCTTTTATTCTATTAGTGTTTCCAAAGACTAGAGATAAAAATGTCAACCATGAACTTGATATCCTTATTTGATTTTCATTCTATGATTTTCTATATCTGACCGTTCTAGAAAAATCCCTCTAAAATTTTGAAATTAGAAATATATACCTACTTTTCAATAAAAAAGAGACTAGAGGTGATTTCCCTTTTAATGTTAAAGGAGAACTTTTTAAAAGATGAATGTATTTGAACTGCTAGAAATATTGGACTTTTATAAAGCTGACTTAAAATTTAATTTTATAAATGAATAGTTATTTGAAACATGAAGGACGGGCTCCTGGGTGGCTCAGACTGTTAAGCGTCCACACTCTTGGTTTTGGCTTAGGTCATGATCTCATAACTCGTGAGTTCGAGTCTAGCATCAGGTTCTGTGCTGACAGTGCAGAGCCTGTTTGGGATTCTCTCTCTCCTTCTCTTTCTGTCCCTCCCCCGCTTTATTTCTGTCTCTCTGAAAAATAAATAAATGAACATTTAAAAAATTTTTTAAAAAGTAAATATAAGACATGAAGAAATCCTATCCATTCAGTAATTGACATAGAATGTATCTGATAAGAATTCTTCTTAGGGTTGTAATCATTTTCCTGTTCCTAAATTTACTTTTGAAATGAAGTCAGGAAAATGACTTTCCAGAACATGTCATTGCTTTTATGTACATTTTCCATGGAGAGATATGAAGTCAGGCAGAAAATGTTGTGATATAAAGGTGCAAGGCCAAGTTTCTCTGGTCACCAGATGACCAACAAAGTTGGCTTTGGAATTGTGCAATAGTATTTCATTTAATCCTTTCTGTGGGGGATTGGGAACAAGAATTTACCATAATAGGATTTAAAATGTGTGAAATAATGACAAGTAAAAAAACTGACTTTTGGTTTGAGGGTCAGAATTTTTAAGAATCATTTATTTGAATGCCTACAAATAAAAAATAACATTAAAAAATTAGGTTACCAAATAATAGATTATACAAATTGTTAATTTTCTTAATACATCCAATTTTCTTACTAAACCATCTAATTTATATTTTCCCAATTTGTAATAGTTGTTTCAGCACAATTTTAGTGACTTTTGTAGCCAATTTTTTTTTCTAATTTTTTTCACTTAGATTCTTTTGAAATATGCTTTTTACTTTTTCATTTTTATTAACAAATGAGTTATACTTGTTTATAATAGTAATTGTTGTCCTCTCTCTGAATTTCCTGCCTGTATTTTTTAATCTTTTTTTTTTCCTGTTGTATTATTTGCCTTTTGTGATTCACATTTAGGAGACTGTATTTTTCACCGTGGGAAAAAAATCCTTTGTCTTCTGTATATTGCAACAAGACTTGAATATTTCAACTCTGAATTATACTTATTACTGAGATCTCAATTCCTTTGTAGCCTGACCTTCATGGTACTTATTTATTATACTAAGAATCCAATTTGTCCCAGAGCCTGGGAGAAAGCATTATTTGTTTCATTATTATTTATTCACTTAGAGTGAGGAAAATATGCCTTAAAACTTTGTGAAATGAAAACCAGAATCCCACAGTACTTTCAGTGTTAGTGCTAAGAATTAGACTTGTACAAATAGGTGATGATTCTCAACTTTGGCCTCATTAGGATCTCCTATGGAGTTATGAATCAGACTAGGGCATCAGTATTTTTTGAAGTTCACAATTAATATTGATGGTTATTTAGGTTGAAAGCTTTCTTTTAAGGCACTATGATTCTTTTCCTCCTAAAGTGTTTTTCTAGACAGAGTAGAACTTGCAAACTCCACAAGAATAGGGTCTATGGTCTGTCTTCTTATGAGTATGTATACAGTGTGCAGTAGGAGAATGCCTGCCCCATAGAGCAGTCTTAATGATATGCTCAAGGTTCAGTATGTTTTCACTATTAAACTGCAGTTGCTTTCCAGTGCCACCCCTCACAGATTATACTCAGATCACGTTCCCTTTCCCAGACTTAGACTTCTCATCTTCTAAGTGTGGATTTTTAGTAGTTTCAACTTTCAAGTCTATGGTGGCAACCCATAAGAACTCTCATACCTGACCTTACAAATAACTGTGTTGAATCAATTTGATACACTAAGCAAAGAACAACAATAACAACAACAAAATGCTGAGGCTAATTGTCTGCCTAGACTCCTAATTGTAGCTCAATAAAAAGGAACTTTTTCTGGGTTTGTAAAAGTTATTTTTAGATGGGAATGAGTCTGAACCTTTTCATTTTTCCAGAATAACCTGAAAGTGAAAGATCGGTAATGACTGAACATATTATTCCCTCTATCATTAAAATTCCACAAATTATTATATGAAATAATTTTTTTTAAAGTTTTTTATTTTGAGAGAGAGAGAGAGAGAGAGAGCACACAAGCATGAGCAGGGGATGGGCAGAGAGATACAGGGAGAGAGAGAATCCCAAACAGGCTCTGTGATCTCATAGTGCAGAGTGTGACATGGGACAGGAATTCATGAACTGTGATGTTCATGACCTGAGCCGAAATCAAGAGTCAGATGCTTAACCGACTGAGCCACCCAGGTGCACCATATACTTTTGAGCTGAAGTTTGCCACAGATGTTTTAAAACACTGAGTCAGTTAATTCTGTGAATTTATCACTACTGTGATCTGATATTTAAGAATGCCATCTCTTAAAATTGTCATAATTTCCATCTGTTTGCTTATTCTCATTTTCCTTATTTTGAATTTTTAACTTTTAACCTCCTCTTCCTCTACTTCATTTCTTTTATACCTAGAAGTACCCCCTCTTTAAATATTTAAAATAGTTTTCAAAATAATTTTGACATTTAAAAGTAAGACTTCTCTCCCTCTCTCTCCCTCTCTCTCTCTCTCTCACACACACACACATGACCCTCTATGAATTAGAAACTTTTTTGGAGGTGGTAACTTCCAAGGTCTTACAGGAAGATCCCTTTCATGATTTTAAAAGTTGGGAATAATGTCATCTATGTTAAAAAGTGCTGGGTCACCACTTACAAAGAGACTTTTGATAATTCTAGTGTAGGCATTTTGGAATCAAATGATGACAGAAGGGATCCTGAGAAATGGACAAATTGGGCATGTATTGGTTTGTAACGGATAGAATGTGGAGGTAAGGAGAAAGGATAGAAAGAAGAAACTGGTTGCATAGTTTTACCACTTTATGTGGTGGTGATTAGGAAGTATTTCGTGTGGGAAGGTATGAAGTTAAGTTCTATGTTGGGCATTTTAAACTCGAAGTACCTAAGTGAATGTGCCCAGCAGTCAATTGAATAAATGACTTTGGAGATGAAGGAAGGTTAAGGTAGAATCATTAGCATGTTTTAATATTTTTAAAAATTACAGACTTTTGCTGAGATTATTAGGTTAACACTAGAGATGGAGCTGATGGTCCATGACCTGTTCTGTGGCTTCCAGCAATTGAAGGGGAGAGTGAATGAGAAGGAGTCTGAAGAAGAGAATCCAGTGGCAATTGTATATATTACAGAGACCGGTTTAATGGAAGTTTTACATGCTTAAGATATATTGCTCATTGTAGACTTTTAAAAATGGAGGTATAATTGATGTTTAACATTGTATTAGTTTTAGATGTACAGCATATGATTTGGCACATGATCACCACAGTAAGTTAACGTCCATCACCACACACAAGAAGATTTTTCTTGTGATAACAACTTTTAAGATCTCTTTTAGCAACAGTCAAATATGCCACACAGTTTTGTTAACTGTAGTCCCCATGATGTACATGATGTACTCTAGAACTTTTATCTTACAACTACAAGTTTGTACCTTTGACCGCCTTCACCCCTTAACCCATTTTGACAACTCTCCCATCCCTGTCTCTGGCAACTACCAATCTGTTTTCTTTTTCTGTGGTTTTGGGATTTTTGTTTTTTAAGGTTAAGTGAGATCATACAGTGTTTGTTTTTCTCCAGCTGACTTATTTTATTTAGCTTAATGTCCTCCAGATCCATCCATGTTGCAAATGTCAAGATTTCCTACTTCTCTTTTTTAAATCTTATTTATTTATTTTGAGAGAGAGAGAGAGAGAGAGAGCAAGTGATTGAGCTTGTCCTGGGGAAGGGCAGAGAGAGGGAGAGAGAGAGAGAGAGAGAGAGAATCCCAAACAGGTTTGTTCCTGTCAGCTCAGAGCCCGATGCAGGGCTCAATCCCGTGAACAGAAAGATCATGATCTGAGTTGAAATAAAGAGTCGGACACTCAACGACTGAACACCCAGGCTCCCCTCCTTTTTTATGGGCAAATAAAACTCCGTCGAATAGATATAGCACATTTTTGTTATCCTTCATCCATCTATGGACACCTATGTTGTTTCCATGTCTTGGCTGTTAAAAATAATGCTGCAATAAATGTAGGGGAACAGGTGTTTTTTTTGAGAGAGTGATTTTGTTTTCTTTGGAAAAATACCTGAAGTGGAATTTCTGGATCATATGGTAGTTCGATTTTTAATTTTTGAGGAATCGCCACACTGTTTTCCATAGTTGCTACGTTAATTTATATTCCCACCAGCTCTGCAAAAATGTTTTTTTTCCTCCACATCCTTGCCAACACTTATTATTTCTTGTCATTTTGAGAATAGCCATTCTAACAGGTGCGAGGTGATACCGCATTATAGTTTTGGTTTAAATTACCCTGATGATCAGTGAATGTTAAGTACCTTTTCAGGTATGTGTTGACTATCTCTTCATCTTCCCTAGAAAATAAATGTCTATTTTGAACCTGTGTCAACTTTTAATCAGCATAGTTGTTTTTTTCTTTTGAGTTGTATGAGTTCTTTATATGTTTTGGATATTAACCCCTTATCAGACATATGATTTACAAATATTCAGATTGCCTTTTTATTGTGTTGATGATTTCCTTTGCTGTGCACAAGTGGTTTTTTTGGGGATTTTTGTTGTTTTGTGTTTTGTTTTATTTTGTGTTTTGTATTTTGGTTTTTTTTGTATTTTAGTTTGATGTAGTCCCATTTATATTTATGCTTTTTTTTTTGTCTTTTATGAGTTGTTTTTAAAATTTTTTTAATGTTTATTTTTGAGCGAGAGAGAGCTCGGGAGTGAGTGGGGGATGGGCAGAGAAAGAGGGAGACACAGAATCCTAAGTGGGCTCCAGGCTCTGGAGCTCAAACTCATGAACTGTGGGGGTCAAACTCATAAACTGCGAGATCATGACCTGAGCCTCAGTCAGATGCTTAACCGACTGAGCCACCCAGGGGCCCCTGTGGGTTGTTTTTTAAACTTAATATTTGGCACATCCTTAAGTTTCCAAGCACCATTCTGGATGTCATTAGTATATAATTATATATAGCGTCAATGTGTGCAGTAAGATATCACATTACCAAAGAATCATTACAATTGGGATATAATATCCATCCCTCCCCCTGCCTCTTGCATCTTCAGGACTTAGATTGTTTAAGGTCACTAAATTCTCACTCAGGTTGAAAGACTTTGCCAGAAAATTCTCATTAGCAGGAATGCCCTCTGGCCTTCCTCTCGTAATTTTCCGTCTTCCTCTTGAAATAAGGAAGCACATTATCAAAGTCATTTTAGTTTTAAAAAGTTGTCATCGATGTGGGAAATTTAGGATTCATGAGGAGTGTTATTAAATGTTTGATGTTACTGATGTCAGTGACAGCATGGGGTAGCAGATGAAAGTCTGGTTTATAAATTCTGCAAGAAAATTCAAGACAGTGAAATGAGGACTGGCATAGACATAGCTAAACGCTGTTTTTCCCTTGAGCCAAGCAGAATCTTGTCATACTCCATATTTTGGGGCATGCCTGCTCTTTGTTTTCCTTAGAATCTAAACCACAAAGTGAAAGAAGTTATTAGATGTCTTCTCTATCTCATGCACAGTGCTAACTACTTTTACATCGTGGTCTCAATTTAACGTGACACGAGTTCTGAGAGGGAAATATATTCAACCCATTTTATAGAGGTCAAGAAAATGAAGCTTTTGTTATTGGTATTTTAGAACAAGAGGAAAAAATGCTCATCAAAAGTTACATGTTGATTAGGCTTCCACAGTCCATTGTTTTTCATGTTAAATATCCCCTAAGCTTGTTTAAAGGGAGATGGAAATAAAAGTCATGTATTTAAGACCTAATGTGGTTTTAACTGTCCACTACATGTCTAAATGTTGTTTTCCCATGCTGTATTGCTGAAGGACTTAATTTTTTTCCCCTTCTCTTTTGGTTTCAGAGGAAGAACTTGTCTCTTTTCCTCAGCATTAGTTTGTTAACTTTCTGGGGGACTTCACTTTTGGGTGCCCGATTATACTGGATGGGAAACAAGCCACCAAGCTTTTCCAACTCTGACAACCCAGCCGCTGATTCGGATAGCCTTTTGGCTCGGACGCTCACTTTCTTCTACTTGCCAACCAAGAACCTCTGGCTGTTGCTATGCCCAGATACACTCAGTTTTGATTGGTCAATGGATGCTGTCCCTCTGCTCAAAACAATTTGTGATTGGAGAAACCTACACACTGTGGCCTTCTATGTTGGACTCCTCCTCCTTGCCTACTATGGCTTGAAGAGCCCAAGCGTGGAAAGAGAATGCAATGGGAAATTTGTAACAAATGGCAAGCAGAATGCAAATGGCCATAGCTGCCATTCAGATGTGGAGTACCGGAACTCAGAGATGAAGCCCAGCTTTGCATCCCAAGTAGAAAATGGCATTAAAAATAATGCATCACAGAGAACACAACTTCCTTCTACCGAGAACATTGTTGTTCTTTCTTTATCTTTGTTAATAATACCCTTTGTTCCTGCCACGAACCTGTTTTTCTATGTGGGCTTTGTCATTGCAGAGCGAGTGTTGTACATTCCTAGTATGGGTTTCTGCCTCCTCGTCACAGTGGGTGCCAGAGCCCTTCATGTCAAAGTCCAAAAGCGGTTTCTCAAGAGCTTGATTTTTTATGCTATAGCTACATTAATTGTTTTCTATGGACTGAAGACTGCAGTCAGGAATGGAGACTGGCAGAATGAGGAAATGCTGTATAGGTCAGGGATCAAAGTAAATCCAGCTAAAGGTAATATTTTATTTTCTACTTTTGCCTGGATAGTTTACTCACTGTGCTTTTTTGTATCCTTGTTTCTTGCCTGAGAACACAGGATTAGGATGAAGAGGCCCTTTTACACAATGCCCATATCTTTCTTTCATTTCAGTTTTTGAAGAGATGAGCAGTCCAGTCAATTTAGAGACCTATCCAGAATTACATATTTGGAATAGGGAAGTATTTTCTTATGTTCTTGACTACATTTGTCCAGAGGAATTAGAATGCTTGAGTAAAAGTATTGACTGTCGTAAGAATTTAGAAAAAAATGCTTGGTTTCTGTATTTTAAATACTTACATAGACATCATCTCTTTCATCATGTAATGAAAGTCAGGCTGTCCCTCTTGAGTATATTTTAGCTTTCCTGTTTTCCAAACATCGCCTGAGGAAAGAGCATAAGACTTGCAATGGCATCTTTAAAAGATTTGGAAGTCAGGCTACCTCTGAATCTTGGAATTGTGTCTCTAGGTGTCAGTGTGCACGCGTACAACATGAGTCATCCTTAGCTTTGCTGAGAGGCTAAGTAACCTGGATACTGCCAGGCACTTAGCACATTCTTACCAAAGAGTTCTTAAGTCACTTAGGGAAATAAACGTCACTCTACAATAAGATTGATCATATATTTCATAATGGTTTTGATTTAGAAAACTATTTTAGCAAATCACAGAATCTATAGCCAGAACAGAAAGTCTCCCTTAAAGCATAAATGAGTAGTCAAAGCTGTTAGAGTGATTTCTCTGGTTAAGGCAATGAAATGATAGAAGCCAGAGAGCAATTAAATGAAAACAAGTACACCTTTAAGTGCAGAAATAGATCATAGTAAATAGCGCCAACTAGTTCTGTTCTTCATAAACCATTTTTAATGTTACTTATCTTTTAAATTATGGTAGCTGAATAGTATTTGAACTGGGCTGTTTTTACTTTTTTTCAACACAGTTCTCTACCAGTATTCAAATGCTGAAAGTGTAAAGCTGTTGCAAATGTATGGAATGACCTACTGATGGATATTGGTGTGTGTGTGTGTGTGTGTATATATATATATATATATCTCCAAAGATCTAGATACCCCCGAAGCAACTCTGTTTATCTGATTACCAATTAAGTCAAGAGTTCAGCGAGCAGCTACTCATTTCTTTAAGCCAAGGAGGTTATTGTTGGTACTTGTAATACCTAATAGATTACAGGGTTTTTAATGGGAGTAGAAACATTAAAATTGAACTAGTGTATAGCAGAGAATTCCTCAGTTTTTGTGGAAACAAATCTTTACCATGTGGCTTTTGTAGTAGTGAATGCTGAACGATTTAGTGAATGCATAAACCCAATTCTTGCTATAAAAAATGTTGCAATCAGTTCTCACAGAATGCTTTGCAGCTGGTTTTTCTTCACTGGTAAATGAAAGTATATAAAGCCAGGCTATGTTGCTAGTTTATTTTCCTGCTGTTTAAAACCTGATACATTGTAAGGAATGAAACATAAAAACACCTAGTATGTTAATTTCATCACAAAGTGGTTCTGAGGATTTATTAAATTTATTGGTTAAGTTTCAGGTTAAACTACTGTAACAAGGAGCCAAGATAATAGTGAGTTAACTAAGATAGAAGCTTTATTCTTTTCATGTACCAATCTTAAGTATATGCAGCCCAGAGCTGATAAGATGGCGCCATGGGTTTTCAGGATCTGGGCTCCCAGTCTTTTGTTCTCTTGCCATCTTGGTACTGTCACCCTGTCCACATGGTCCAAGATGGCTCATTATCACATCAGCACTTCAACTAACAGGAAGAAAGAGAAAAGAGCAAATGGTGGGTGTGCCCATTCTCTTTAAGAGTGTATCACGGAAATTGTACACACCATGTTTGCTTATGGACTATTGGTCACACCTAGCTGCAAGGAAGGCTGGGAAATGTTATCTTATTTCTGAGAAGCCAAGTATCCGAGCCAAATTTCATTCCTCTTGAAGAAAGGGAAGGCAAAGGCTCAGATGCTAGAGTATAAGTAGCAGTTCCTGTCCCGGTATAGGTGGAAAGCATTTTGTAAACTAGATATTTTCCAGATACATTTCTAGATATATTTGGCTAATATACATTTGACAGTTATGATTTTGATTTTGATTAAGTTATTTTGGTGACATGGTTAAAATGCTTGGTTCTTCATCCATTCACTCAGTGAAACAATTATTAAGCATTTCCTTGGTTTCCAATGTATTTTCCTGTCTCCTTCCTAGTACTTAAGAAGTGCTATAGTAATATTTAGGTGCTCCAAGTATTACTAAATGAATATATGACTGATTAGTATTATATGTCGTTTGAAACATCAAAAATTGAATTCCTGGGGAGCGCCTGGGTGGTTCAGTTGGTTAAGCGTCTGACTCTTGATTTCAGCGTACGTCATGATCTCACCATGGTGATGTCCAGCCCTGTGTCTGGCTCTGTGCTGGGTGTGTAGCCTGCTTAAGATTCTCTGTATACCTCTTCCCCTTTCTCCTACTTGCTCGCTCGCTCTCTCTCTCTCTCTCTCTGAAAAAAAAAATTGAAAATTGAATTCTAGAACCCTGTACCCCTTCACTCTCCCTGCCCTGCAACCCCACCACTATCACCTGTACCCCTGTTTTACTCAAAGCCTTTACCGTTTCAGTTGATGGGACTCCCATTTTCCCAGAGCTCTGATGACTACTTGAGAGTCCTCCATACCTTCTTTTTTTCTATAACACTGACATCCATTCCATCTGCAACTTTTCTTGGCTCTGTCTTTAAAAATATGTCCAGAACTTGGTTACTTCTTATCACCTCCACTACTATCACTATGGCCCAACGTACCATCATCTTTCATGAGATGATTACTGAAAGCCTCAAAGCCTCTCATTTGACCTCCATGCTTCTGCTTTCTTGCCTGTTAGAGAAGAGAAGGCATGTGGTAATGAATGTATTGAATAATAAATGTTAAAGTCATAATCTTTCTCCCTAAAGAATTTTTAATCAGTTTTAGAGATACAATGTGCATGCATTGAAGAAGATGAAACTGTAAAATATTACTCTGTTGATAGACCAGGAACTAAGATATACTTCATAATTAAGAGGGATGGAATTGGAAATAGAGGTAGTTTGGGATTCCATGATTCCCTTCCATGACACATGCTTCCATTTTGATACAAGACAAAACTAGGTTTTTTTATGTTTTTCTATTTATAACATGTTAATAATAATGCTGGCTACAATTACTTCCTTAGCAATTATGAGACTGGTAGTAATCTTCCTTTAGGTAAATTTTTCTTAGTCTCCTATGTTATTTGAGTCTAGCAAAAGATTAGAAACCCATTAAAGCCAGTTCTTTTTAAGGTTGTCAGAGATTACAGTTATTTCATTGAGTTAGAGCTTTTTTTCCCCTCCTTTGAAAGCCTTTGCAAATTTTTAGAGTACTTCAGACTACCATGTGCTTTAACAGAATATGATTTTAAGCCTCGTGAAGCATTATACATTAAAGCTGTTGCTTTCAGTAATGGGTCCTATAGGCAGCTGCCAGTCATTAACTGATTGGATGCAAATGATGATGGGTGAAGCCTGTCGTAGTGACTGTGCTGCTAATTTATGGTTTAAATCTGGATAGTGGAGAAATGATAGCTGATTTGGACTATGTAAACCACAAGTCCTGTCTCATTATGTGGTTGATAATGTCAGGAAAATACTAGACATAGTTGATTACTGTAGTTTGCTGATTTCACAATGACTCTTTGCATTTTTGTGCTTAGGAAAGATGAAATTTTCTCTGATGACTGCTTTAATGAGCAAGGCACATAATATTTGAAAGTGTTTATAGTGTGTGTGTGTGTGTGTGTGTTTAAAACAACATACTTTATAAACCATATTGATTAGTATCTGCTTGAAAAAATGCATTTTTTAATTCATTAAAAGTGGTTAATGTATGATCGCCCTTCTTGGCCTCTGGCTTTCTCTAAATCCCCATATATTTGGCTCTCTGGAGAATTGGGTACATCGATCTGCTACTGTGGCTTTGAAGACACTACCCAATTTTCATTTTTTTTCTCTCATTTTCCACAGCTCTCTCTTCTATAGGATGGCCTCTTTCCTAAATTGATTCATTCTTTAAGGTTCTGTCCAAACATTGCCTTTATTGTCCTTTCTGTATAGATTCTAGAACACTTCTGGTGTATATAGTTAGAGGTTAGTAAATGTGTCATTGAATTTCTAAGTTATTTTCCTGATGACCTCATATCCATGTGGAACTTTTCCTTTTTTTTTTTTTAATGTTTTATTTATTTCTGAGAGAGAGAGAGAGAGCATGAGCAGGGGAGGGGCAGAGAGAGAGGGAGACACAGAATCTGAAACAGGCTCTGGGCCATGAGCTGTCAGCACAGAGCCCGATGCGTGGCTCGAACCCACGAACCGTGAGATCATGACCTGAGCTGAAGTCGGAGGCTTAACTGACTGAACCACCCAGGCGCCCCCACGTGGAACTTTTCCATTTGGATGATTTGCCAGTAGCTTAAACTCATCACGATCTTCCTTAAAACCAACTAACTACTTGCCAACTTCCTTATTAATTAAGGTCATAAGCACAGACTAGCAAAGTTATTATACAGAAACAGATCAGTGAGCACATAAACTTAAAAAATGATGATAGCATATTGGTGGCATAACTGGTATGCCAAAAAGCATTTCAATTTTTTTAAGTTTTAGATTAGAAAAGTCAAGTAATTTCTTTAGAAGAGTTGGTTTATTAACTATCAATTTGCTTTAAAGAACGTAATTATTATATTTAATTGTTTGAAAATAATTCCTTGAAAAATAGGAACAATTAAACAGGGGTAATCCAAGGAAAACTTATGCAGAAGCTAAAGTTTATTTTAATGTCTGTCTCTAATGTAAATATGTGAAATGCTATAAATGATGTATATTTACTGATGCGCATATTTGAAACTCTAAAGGTGATTACCCAAGCCTTCTATATTCAGTCCCTCTGTGTACACATGACAAATACTGCCCATTTCGATATTGAAAAGCAGAGAAAATAGTTGCAGCCATGCAGTTTGACAATTTTTCTTTCTTCTTGGATTTGTGTAAAACTGATAGTTCTATTTCAGCCTCACATAGTTTCTGATTTCAAGAAACAAGTGTGTTGAAGGAATAGCATTTTATGTAGGAAACAACTCATAATTTAAGTGAAATCTAAACCTTCAAGTCATGTGAAACTTGACTAATTCATTGTAGATTTTATGGTCTGAATTTTTGTTTACCTCTACTGCAGTGTCTTCTTTAATTATGGTGAACTGTTAGCATTTAAACAGCTAGCACTGAATTTGTACAGTAAATGTTCCTGTATTTCTTAGATAATTTGTTACTTCTGAAGGAAGATGAAAATTTTTCAAAAGAGGTTCAAAGTTTTATAAAAAATAAAATTTAGCAGTAAGGTCAAGAAGGGCAGCCAGTATAGCATTTTACTAAGACTGGCTGGCCTGAGTTAAAAAGCTGTAAAACACCGATTTCCACTTTTAACAGAGAGATATGATAGGAGAGAGCTAGCTAAAAGCACCAGTAAAGGCTGATTGAGAGAAAAATACTACAAAGTTTATTCAGGCTTCCACAGAGTAGAGAAATTTTGTGTTGCTTCATCTCAGCCCATCTCTGCTCTCTTGAGTAGAAAATTAAAATATAAAATAATGAGACTGACAAGATTAAAATGAAAATGTCTCATTAGCTCAACTAAAGTATTTAAAAAAAAATAAATATGTTAAATTGTTAAACTAAGGCCAGCTTAAAACATTGGAGCTTTGAAGGGATCAATGATTTTGTTTTAGTTGGGATGCAGTAGTCACAGAAGTTCAAAAGCATCAGGTTTCCTTGCCTCTAAGAATGGAAGTGGCATATAAATCTTTCCTTTTGTTCCAGCTCTAATAACTCCGAGTACAGTTGTTTGGAAAAAAATACTGGATCACAATATGAAGCAGGTGACACACTGTTTACCCTGTCTTTAAAATTATCTATAACAAAACCTTTAGAATCTTTCTGGGCTTTTGAAAACTCTCAAACCTAAAATTAGCATTGCCTTAGGATGAATATATTTTACCAGTGGTTATATTTCAAAGGAATTCAAACTAGCGTATGATTAAAACAAGTATGAAGTTAAATTATTCTGATTTCCATATTAGTTTTTGTGTTTGATTCTGCAAATGCTTAACATTTTTGCTTTTCTTAAATATAATCTGAAAAGATCATGAGAAATGTATATATATATGCATTATATGTCTACTGTTTAAAGAACATTGCCAAATAGATAGCCATTTCCCAGCTTAAGAAAACATTTTACCAGTATCTTTGAAGACCTTCCTGCATATGTCTTCTTATTTCAGTTTTGTTTCTTTTGATTAATTACTTTTATTTTGTGCTAGAACCTCCATTACAATGTGAAACAGAAGTGATGACAGCAGATTTTTTGGCTCGTTCTTCAAAAAAACAATGTTTTTAGTATTTCACCATTAATTATGGGCATTTTGCAGGTTTTTCTTCAGATGCTTTTACCTGTAGTGCTCTCTTCTTATTTTCTAGTTTAAGATTTGTTCTTAGGAATTAATGTTGATAATGACACAGATTCCCCCCACTCAATCTGTTAATTTGATGATTTATAGTAATAGATTTTCTCATGAACCTACATTGCATTCATGGAGTAAACCCAGGAATTATAGTGTGTTATCATTTTTATATTCTTCTAAATTTGTTTTGTACCCATGTTTTTGAATGAGATTGGCAATTTCTGATCTTGTGCTATCATCTTCTGGTTTTAGAATCAATTAATCTTTCAGAATCAGTTTGGGAGTATTACTTCTTTTGTGTTTGCTGAAAGATTTTATATAAAACTAGAGTTAGCTTTTTCTTTATAATTGGCAGAATTTACCTACAAACCTGGCTTAGCTTGAGGTTTTGCTTACATGTGGACATAATTTCTTCTACTGATTGCATTTCTTTCATGATTTTCAGAACGTTTAAGATTGACTTGTAGATCAGTTTCAGTAATTTTTCCCCCTGGGTTTTGTTCACTTTAATTAGTTTCAAGTTTATTTGCACAAAGCTATGCGTAATGTTCTCACACTACCTTTTTGGAAATCTCTATCGCAACTGTAGTTTAAACATATTTTTACTTTGAGAGAATTTGAGCAACAGATATAGTGTTGCCCCAAATTTTGTGAAGGTGGATTTACGTATAGGAATTCCCAGGGAATTTTGTATTCTTTTTTCTGTTTGTCCAGATATTTTTGACAGAGAATACATTTACCTTCTCCTCTGAGTTTTTTTGTTTTTGTTTTTGTTTTGTTCATTTGTTTGGTTTTGGGTAGTTTGTCTCTTTAGGCTGTTTCCTTTCAGGAGCTTGAGTTTATGTGGTTTCTGCAATTTGAACTCTCGCTTAAAGCTGATTAAAGCCAAAGGCCTAGTTCATCATAACGTCACAGAGGCTGAGTGAGTGACATCCTCAGAGCTGTTTACCCTTATGGATTCCTGCTTCCAAGCAGTTTCTAGACCTAGAGATTCACCTTAACTTTCCTACCAGCTAATAAATTCCACTAACAAATATTATTTTTTGATCTAACATTTTTATGCATTCTGTACAAGGAGGGGGTGTCTGGACATTGTGTTCCACCATGCTACAAGGGTGGGAAGGTTGAGAAAGGCTTTGAAACCTGGCATCCATTAAGAAATGGTTAGCTGTATTAGAAGTCATTTTTGAGCACAGAGTCATTTGTTTAGTCTTAAACTAGTAATTTTGAAATTTTAAATTCTCTTTTAACAAAAGAGAGCCAAGCTACTAACATAAGCTGACAAGTATATCAGAGCATTATCTAATACAAAAGGAAATTATAGGTATTTGACTATTATAAGTCACAGAAGGATAAAGTATATATGTTTCCTATTGTAGTAAGAAGTTACAGATAATGTCGCAGATACGGCAGGTTTTTGAGAAGACAAACAGAACGTGTTTTTTAGTTTTACCTTTATTATGCATACCCCTAGCCACACATCACTGCTGATCATGAATTTAAAATATTTCAGTTAAGTCTCATGAGATTATGGAAAAATCTGAGACGTTCCAAGTCCTATAACAGTTTTTTTAAAAGGTTGTTTTCAGGAGAATGTTTATATATCATTCTATTGGGAAGATGGCTAAGACAAAGTGTGAGCCCTATTTTTATATACAGGTATTAAATTAGAAATCTCATCTTTTTTGCTTTGCATATTAGTATTAAATTTGTGTATTATTTTAGAATATGAATATTACCAGCCAGGAGGATCTAGCAGGAATATATGTATTAAAGAGCTTACTAAAAATTAAATAAGGACAAAACATATTAAAAGTTTTGATTTAAAAGATAATAATATTGTTTTCCAAGTAAGAAACCGTAATCCAATTTGATTAAATAGTAGAGAGAAATTTAAAAAAAAAGACCTTCTGTAAGGCAGAGCTATATTAGAGGCTTTATTGTGTCTTATATTTAGGATTCTAATTCCCAATAATACTAGCTGCCACACTGAACGTTCATTCAGTCATCTTAAACAGCATAATTCAATTCTTTTATGTAAAATGCCGTGGGATATTATATAAAAATATCAACATTAATATCTTTTTTGGAAGGACTGTAGACATACATTTTAATTAGGAAACTTTCTAGGGATTTTAAGTTTAGAGAGAAGGAACTGGATGAGATATTTAGTACAACAGCTGAGAGTCACATTTGACAAATACAGATTACTGAGATGTCAATCCACTTTTTCTGTGAGTGCAATTCTTTGCCTGGATGGGAGAGGAAGCTCACAGTTTTATCATGTTTAGGGCTCTATGTATTGCAACTGGGAGCTTCTAAAATAAAGAAATGCGAGAAATCGTTTTTCTTCTTTCTTCTCTTCTCTTGGGGAAAGGGAGTAAATTTCTCAAATTATATATCAAGAGGCAACCAGCAAAGACCAGGAGGTCTCTGATATTTTGATATGTTATCTGTTTTTACTTCATCAGTTGGCTTACTCTCTGAGTTTTACAAACACACTTTGGTGGTGTGCAATAGTGGTATACAATACCTCATTTCTCTACTTAACTCTGTTTTTGAATAATCCGAATATTTCCCAAGGCTGGCTTCAAGTCACATTCACCCTAGTGGTTAAGATTGAATAGGGTTGTGCATATTTGTGTGAGTGTTGAAAACAGTTTTAAAGTAGAAGTGAGTGTCTGGGCTTACGTAATAAAAACATGAGCATATTAGTTAATGATATTGTACAAATCTTCGTATGCTGCATTTTTCTTATCTGCAGTCTAAATGATATATTTGAGGGGTGCCTGAGTGGCTCAGTCGATTAAGCTTTTGACTTTGGCTTAGGTCATGATCTCACAAGTTTGTGGCACTATGCCAGTTCGGATTCTGTGTCTTCCTCTCTCTCTGCCACTCTGCTGCTTGAGGGTGCGCGCGCTCTCTCTCTCAAATATAAACATTAAAAAATTTTTTAAAAATGATACATTTGAGGCTAATTTTGAAATTCTGTTATTTGGAAGCAATGATACAGGATTTTAAAATCTTTTTTCTGTTATACATTAGGAATAATGAATTTGAGATCATTTTTGAGAGCAGGTGATACCATCCCTAAAGTCCTTCCTATGCCATGTCTCTTTACTCTGTGATATGATTCTAGAAGCAAGAGCGTATGTGGTGCTTTGCTCTGAGCCTACTATGCTTTACTGGTTCTCATTTCCAGGTTGAACCTAGAGTAGATACTTAACTTTTGAGGTTTTAAGTTAAAAGGTTGGACTTAAAGAAGTGTATCCTAACTTCAATCCTGTTTATTTGATAGGAAAATACAGCTTCTCAGAGTGCTGGTGTGGCTCAATCAGTGAAGCATCTGGCTCTTAATTTCAGCTCAGGTCATGATCTATCTCATGGTTCATGAGTTGGAGCCCTACGCAATTTAAATCCTGCTTGGGAATCTTTCTCTCCTTTTCTCGGCTCCTCCCATGCTTGTGTGCACATGTGCTTTTTCTCTGTCTCTCAAAATAAATAAATTTAAAAATTTTTAAATAAAAAAATACAACTTCTCTTATCAGCTTTAATCAACCTGACATGTAAATAGTCTGCATGTCAATATTACTTAGGACTCATGGATAAAATAATATGGATTTATGTCCCTAAAATAACATAACCTAATCATCACTTGTAGGTAGTAGTGTTTGTAATCACTCATATGTGCTCAGTGGATTTGTTTGTTGCAAAATATCCTGTAATGGCTTCTGAAAATCCCCTGTTGTGATTGATGCCCGCTAGTTAAGATTAGAGCTTCAGAGAGTAAACCAGCCCTTTTCTTTCTTTTAGGGCTCAGTTGATGTGATAATGTCATTTTAGTGCATTGACTCTCTGGATTCTTCCTATTTCCCTGTGTGCAATAGCTTCCTTTCACTATTTGGAAGTATAGTGTTCTGGATTGTATATTTAAGTCTGTTAAACAAGAATAGTAGCATCCTTCTTTTCAATATCATATTTTTCAGGTGATGCAAAAATGCCTCAGGTATTTGCTGCGAAGCCTTTTTTAAGAACCTTTATCTCATGAACTGTAACAGAAAAAAAGGCAAAGACAATAAACTTCTCTCTTTTTCTGTTGTTATAGTCAGCTGAAAGTATAGGAAATTACTTTAAAATGATAGTTGCCCAAGATTTGTGCATATATCAAAAGTAATTAATAGGTATGTTTAGAAATTTCATAGTTATTCAATAGATAATTGTTCTTTTTTCCTCATTAGCATGCATAGATATTTTTTACTCATGTGTTATTGAAATTTATATTTTTACTGATTATGTTTTTAAATCCCTTGTCTCTAGTACTAACTACTTTTGCAATGTTCAGCACTAGCTGCTGAGTTGGTAAAAGTGACTGTCAAAAATTCATATACAGAGGTTAATGTAAGGTATAAAATAGTGTCCTAATATGCTATCTTCGAGATGTCCCAGTTAGTGTCCTAATATACTATGTTTGAGATGTACAATGTTTTTATTTTAGAAGCAGATTTTTTGTGATAAAATGTGAACCTTAGAATTTTCATTATATTTCTAAACTCTGAAACTAGTTTCAGGTGTATTTAATATTGCTTTGAGTTTTATTTTTGTTGGCTTGGATTTACTTGGCAATGAAATTCACAATGGCACCCTCAGAGATCCTGAACTCACAGGAGATGTCCTGTAGAAAGGTATATCTAATTGGTTATGCTTCTAATGGATGATAATGAAATATCATTCCTTTTCCATAATGTACTTTTCAGAATATATATGTTATCTTATTTCATCTCAGTCATGCTGCAGTTTAACTTGGGCAAGCATCTTTATACTTGTTTCACAGATGAGAAATTGAGAGGCAGAATGCTTAAGGAGAAAAGCAGCATGGTAAAGAGTGCAGATTTTGCGGTAAGGTAGGTGTGGGCCCTAATCTTAACCCAGACTATTAATAGCTGTTTTCATTATCCTTATAGTGTTATCACAACTGCTCTGTGCCTCAAGTTGCTGATCTATATAGTGAGTGTGCAGTACCACACAGGATATGTTTAGCATACCTAGGCCAGGGTGTGGCCCACAATTCAGGTTTGCTATTGCTAATAAGAAATGAAAGATTCGAGTAATGTACTTGAGTATACCCAGATCTAATTGATAACAAGACTATACTAAAACTTAAGTTTTGGATATTTTGTTTTACATTTACACATCAAAATTCCTTTTAGTGACCGTTAGTAGGAAATTAACTTGGGGCCATTGCAGGGACCCTTCTCAATGATGACAGGGTTCACTGTGAGATAAAGCAGATTATGAGATTTGATTTTAAGAGAACAAAGGAGGGGCGCCTGGGTGGCTCAGTTGGTTAAGCATCTGATGTCAGCACAGGTTATGATCTCAAGGCTCATGGGTTCAAGCCCATGTTGGACCCTGTGCTGACAGCTCAGAGCCTGGTACCTGCTTTGGATTCTGTCTTCCTCTCTCTCTGCCGCACCCCTGCTAGTGCTCTCTCTCTCTCTCTGGCTTTCAAAAATAAATGAACATTTAAAAAAATTAAGAGAGAACAAAGGATCCCTTTGTAAATAAATAAAAGGATTCTCTTTCTCCCCCCGGAGTTGTTTAGAATTCTTGATATAGTTGTATAAAAACTCTTGGCTTTCCTAAGCATTTTTCATCTTTCAAACTTGAGCTAGACTCAGACAATGGCACCCATGATAGAAACAAGGGATTCTTTGGGACATTTCTATTTCTGATATAAAATGAGAAGCAACTCAGCCACTCTTTATAATCAGTCTAAAGGTGTCCATTGAATAACTTCAGGGTCTCAGTCTGACTTTGTGAGAGATCAGTCAGATATGCAGAATTTCTAAAAAGCCTGCACTGAATCAGTAGTCTGTTAGGTAAACAGGGTCACTATACATGGTGTGCCAGATTATGTATTCACCAAGTGTTTTTGTTGTCTGCTTTTAACAGTGTGATAGGCTCACAAGGCTCTATTTTTAAGATCTGAGGATAAACTCAAGGTTTAAGTGTTTCCAAATTCATTACATTTATAAATGCAGCTGTATTTATGATATTATTATAGTACTGTGGGTTAGTTATTCTGAAACTATTTGCAGAGAGCACGTTACCTTAGAAAGGGATACAAATCAGATTTTTTGTTTTGTTTTAATGGAGAGTCCATGGGAAACTTACGGCCACAGATGAGAAGGCAAGACCCAGCATCACAGATCGTGAGTGGTACTGGTAACAGACACTGGGCTATGGATACGGGGGTGGCTCATCATCAAAGTCAGGAATATAGTAAAGATTACAGATGCTACAGTACTAAGGAACAACCCTAAATGTGTTGAAACACAAAAACTTCCTCTGAATTTTATATGTGGGTACTGTAGTATGAGCGTAGTTATTATAGTGATTAACAGTGTTTTCAAGATAGTGTTAACATATTCTTGGGATACTAAATTTTACCATGTTGTTTTTAATACTTTTTTTCCTTTTTTAGGAATAAATTTAGTTTCAGGTTCATCTGAAGTAACCAAAGAATACAGAACTAAGAGGAAATAATTGCATATTATAAAATTGCTATAATTAGAATTATATAAAAGTATATAGTATGAATTCTGGTATCCGATGAATCATAATCTTTACATTATGTCCACTTTTTTCACTTTACATGTTAACTAGGCAGTTTCTTTTCTTTTACCCACTTAACAATATGTTCTTTCTTGTAATAATCCAAGGTTTAGTTACTAGAGGAAAAATAAGTTCTTATAGTCTTATAAAGGCTTTTATTTCCTTGGGGTGACTATGAATAATCACTAAAAAGCTCAGGCTACAACTGTTGACTCCCTTAGAATCTTTACTAATGGAAGGAGGGAGTTAAAACAAAAACAAAAACAAAACATATTCATATTTATCCCAAGTTCCATGCAGTTAAGTGGCTCTTTTTAATTCTCCTTCTGCTGTTTTCTTCCCTCTCTCCCCCCCACCCTTTAAAGTTTAACATAATTAACCTTTATAACTTAAAATGATACTTAAATTATATCTTTGGTGGGGTGCTTGGGTGGCTCAGTTAGGCACCCGACTTCAGCTCAGGTCGTGATCTCACTGTTTATGAGTTTGAGCCCAACGTCGGGCTCTGTGCCTACAGCTCAGAGCCTGGAGCCTGCTTCAGATTCTGTGTCTCTCTCTCTCTCCAACCCTCCCCTGCTTATACCTGTCTCTGTCTCTGCCTCTCTCTCTTAAAAATAAATCAACATTAAAAAAAACTATGTCTTTGGTAATACCATTTTGGGGAATTCATCTAAAGTCCTAGTGTTCCACTGTGATTATAAGGAAGGGTTTGGAATGAGACAAACATAACTTTTAGCTCTATTAAATTGTGCAGGTCACTTGACTTACCTGAGACTCAGTTTCCTCATCTAGTATAATCTAATGATAATCTCCTTTATTATGCAGATTAAGAGTTAATATATACACAAAGTTTAGGCCTGTCATCTGAATAGACATAATTCTTACTGGACACATTAGGCACTACTGTATTTACTTTATTTTGCACCTGGTCTGGCTTTGATAACTGGCAAGATTTCAATTTTTTATCCCTTTTTGATGGTAGCGTTCTGATTTCAAACAAGTAACTCATGTTGAAGGAAACAAAATTCAGGATTTATTACCTTATTTTTTGCAGTTAAATGTTTCAATTTTGCCAGATCTTTACATAGAATTCAAGGTTTTGATATAGAGTCTAAAGACCTATATTAAAGTTCTAAGGTAAAAATAAGTTAGAGCTGAGGGCAGAAGTCAAAAGTGAGTGCCCTTAATGATTTTGGTGGCTCTGTTTATTGCACCAGTAAAATGAAAATGTGATATGATAACCCTCAGGCATGATTGCTTATGTAGACCTGAATGGTAAATAGTTTAAATACTCCAGTCCCTCAGTCAAATTTATAACGTAATATTAAGGGAGTCATTCATCGTAACTAATTTTTTGAAGAGTGTTGTATGTCAAAATCCTAAGAAAATTATTTTAACCTTTATAATTAAGCATACGTGTCTTCAAACTTTCAGTATAAAGTGAAGATATCCTTGAAAACATTGCTCAAATCTTCCTCCATTGATTTTGTGAAGTCTGTTTAAGAGAGATGAAATTGCAATAGCGTAAGTTTGAAGTTAGTCTGTGAACTTTGGAAATACTATGTATTTGAATGAAGGCTTTAAAAAAGAATTGGAGGTATTTATTGCTGTAGATCACTTAGCATTTCTAGAGGGAGCTCACATTTGATTTTCTCTTTAGAACAACTTTAGCTAGATGGGAATATTTAATTGTTCTTCTGCCTTTCAAGGAACAGAAAATAAACTGTGGCAGATTGTGGACTAAGTACAAGAGGAGCTTTCCTTGAGAATTAAGGTCAAGTTTCTTCGTAAGTGGATACTTTTTAGATGCAGTTGAATATCAATGTGAAGGGCCCTTGAGATGTTAAGAGTTATTCCAACTACTTCACTTCCTGATATTTTAACAGGAGAATTTTGTTTTCTTTTCAAAAACAAGATAACTTCATAGATTAGATTTTCTGAAGCTTATTCTGTGATACCGAGAAGTAGCTGTTTGCTTTCCCTTCATGTAATCAGCCTGTGTGCTCAGTCTGAGGCAATAAATCATGTGCTTGTTAAACAATGCTTTTTGAATGTCTGTTCCTTGCAAGGCGTCTTCAGGGCACTTACAAGATCTTGATAAATGCACCTGAGTCCCCAGCATCTTTGAGCAACAACCTTTTGTTTACAGAGTGTGTTCTATTTCCAATAAGTTAACTCGAAAGTGTTGCATATTAAAATACATTCCCAAAGAAATGTAAAATACTTAATATATTGTTTGGCATTAATTTTTCTGTGGCATGGAAAATACATTATGAAATATGGGTACAGGATAGCTTTATTTTATTGCTTCTGGACGGTTTTTGTTGTTGTTGTTGTTGTTTTTGCCTCTAGCAGTTCTGAGGGGATGACTCATTTGAATAATTTATTTTGTTTTCATATTATACTCCAGTCCCTCAATTAAATATGTAGAAATATTGAGTATTATAATATGCTATTCTACTTTACATTCAAACTCAATTTTTTTTTTATGTTTTTTATTTATTTCTAGGAGAGAGAGAGAGAGACAGTGTGAGCAGGGGAGGGTCAGAGAGAGGGAGTCACAGACTCTGAAACAGGCTCCAGGCTCTGAGCTGGCAGTCAGCACAGAGCCCGAAGCGGGGCTCGAACCCACGAACCGCGAGATCATGACCTAAGCGAAAGTTGGACGCTTAACCGACTAAGCCACCCAGGCGCCCCTTTTCAAACTCAATTTTGAGAGAGTGAGATAGCTTTACCTCTAAATAGATTCTGATGCATGGAAACAGATCTGGATCTTCCTTGTCAGTAAGTTTTGCTACTAAGGGAGTTTTCTCATCAGTGAAATGGATGTAGTAATATACCTCAAAGGTTTCTATTAGGTTAAGTCCTCGACAATGTTAAAGCATTTAGTAACTTTAAATACATGAAAGCACTATTATTATCTTTATCATCATAATCTATTTTAAAATTTCTTCTCTATCTCTCTACTTTTTCCTCTGCTCATAGTGCTACAGAGCAATGCCATGCCATGAGAGCAATTCCTTCAAATGAAAGCAGCTTCTTATAATACTCATTTTGTAAAACAAAATATTATAAAACAACAAAAATAAGATGAATACTCTGAATATTTTGAGAAGCTATTGGGAAAAACTTTTAAAAACTACATTGAGATTTTCAAAAAGCTAATTAACATTTTTTGAACATCAAATAAGAGCTTTAGTGTATTATCTCCAGAGTTTCAAGTGTGAATTGGATTCATGTGTGTATCCTGTCTATTAAAATATGGACTTTAAAAAATAATGATATATTTTTTTGGCTTCATCATAATTTCTTGGAAGCATTTCAGAGATTTTATTTCAATAAACTGCACTTAAAAAAAGTATATTTATGAAATGAATGTATCACTATAATGTATGGACCTAAAAATGCAAAAAAAATGTAAGTGACATTAAATATTAATGGGAATATAAGATCTTTTAGTTCTGTTGGGCCAAAGTGTAATTACCAAGTGAAAATTTGAAGATAATCCCAAACATCTGTTTCTGATTGTCTTACTACAAGAAAAAGTTTAGTGAATGTTAAAACTCTTTATTCCTTAAGTAGGATATAGGATAACCCCATCTCTATTTTAAACGAATGTGGGATGTGACCTTAGTTTTTCTTCTCTCTCTTCTTTCCTTTCCTTCCTCCACTTCCATTTCCCCTGTGTCCCTTCCCTCCCAAACCCAGTTGCAGACAGTTAGATTAATTATATTCCTAGGTTCATGGCCATTTTGATCATGGCCAGGATAGTCCCTGCAGGTTTCCTCTCTTATATTCATGTGCTTATTCCCATTAACTCTGTTCCTAACTTCATCTTCCCTTTGCACCATAGAAAACTGCTCTAATGACTTGATTTGCTTCCTTAGATTTGTAATATGTCTTTGCAAAATGTATAGTGATATTTTGGGGGACAATGGATTTTTAATATTTATAGCTAGTGTTGTGACACAGCATGCATCTGATGTCTTGATTCTTTGTTGGCTTTCTAAGGTCCATTCATGTGTCAGTGTTTATATGGAATTCGTTGGTTCTCACTTATGCATAGTAATATATAAAGTTTATTTCCCACGTGGTACTCCCATGATGGACTTGTTGATTGCTTCCCACTATCAGCCAAAACTAAGACTTGCATTAAACACCCTTTTACATGTTATCTTAGATGAAAATTTCTCTGGTCATGGGATTGCTGGTCAGGGCTTGTCCCGGATTTAGTGAATTTTGTTGACTAGACTGAGTTCTGTCAGATGGCCCAACAGAATGGCTGTCTCAGGCTTACGCTGCCACCAGTAGTACACTGGGCCTTCCCCCACAACTCCATTCGTACTTGGTTTTATACAGTTTTCTAAATACTGCCGATCTCAGATCTCATTGTTATAATTTATGTTTCTCTGGATTGCTAAGGGAATAGAATATTAGTTAAAAATTGTTTCAATTTAAGTTCACTTCCTTTGCCTTCTTTTTTTTTTTTTTTTGGTCTCTGTTGGATATATTATCTTTTCCCAGTTGCTTTGTTAGGAATTTTTTCTTCTAAGTACAGTCCTTATTTAGATGTTTGAAATATCTTCTCCTAATGTATTAATGCATGTTTAACTTTGTACCTATTATCCCTCAATAATTAGAAGTCCTTAATTTTGGTATACTCAAATTCATCATGTTTTTAAACTTTTTGAGTTATATTTGAAGGTCTTTTTAAGGAGTCTCTTTTCCTTCCACAATATATTCTACCTATTCCTATTAGCTTTATTTTTTCACATTTAACTTTTAAAGCTATCTGGAATTTACCTTTGCATATGATAAGTATGGTGTAAAATCAAGTTTTATATTTCTCTTAGATGATGGTTAGAATACATTTACTGAGTTTACTAATAAACAATGTAAAAAGATTGAAGTTACATAGAATTTATTGTAGATTAATTTTGGGAGGATTAATGTTAAATAATTTTTATATTAATAGTGTTAAATTGTTCTACCCATGAGCCTTGGAATATTTCTCCATATTTTTCAAGTTTTGGTTTGGATAGTTTTAATTACTCAGACTAGCTACATTTAAGATTTGATCTGATATTAAAAAATGTTGACTTGATTGATATGGTCAAATTAAATTTTAAAAATGGCTACACTGATTGTCTTTAGGATGATTATATAGATATGAAATCATGACATTAATCCTTTTAAGATAGACTTTTTATAGTTCACTTTAATCTGTTTTCTTCTAAATCACATCTGTGATAGCTAAATTTTAATTTGTTGACTGGGAGTTGACTCCCAGTGGGATATTTTTAAATTTTAGATCATGTTCTATAGGATAGTTTTATATTTTTAGAAGTGATCTTTACTTTATGTTAGCATTGGGTTTTTGTAGCATTGATGCAAGAATCAATCACATTTAAATTTGAATGTGTGGAAATAGTGATAGCTTTCACACCAAAAAAGTAAAAAAAAAAAAAAAAAAGTATGCAGCAATCTTAGTTTTGGCAGCTCTTATTTAAAAATCAACATATTTTGGTAAACACAGGACTGAAGAACAATTATCTAAAGAAAAAGGGATTTTGATGCCTTAAATAATGATTTGGGGTGACACCCGAATGCTTACTGTCAATGTGAAATGAAATTTTGAGCTGATAGTTTGCCCTAAGGTCATCTGCCCACTTTATAGGAAGCCTGGGTGTGGTGAGCTGCCTGCTCCTCTTCAACTCTGAAAGAGTAGACTGGTCTGCAGGCAATAAATATAAGCTTGAGGGGAAAAAAAGGGAGGAGGGTGGATTTTGAAAGGAATTGTTTTCATAGTGGAGTATGAAGCCTTTCAGCCTAAGACCATCAGGAATACATTGGTAGTAAAGAATTCGGCTTAATTACTACTTGTACTGAGGGAACAGGACATACTGGGCATCCTGAAGTTGTATCATAGGATTTAAACGTTGGTTGGGTGATTTGGGAGAGGTTCTAAAGAAGTGGGGTGTTCTCTTGATTGGATGCTGGAACAATTCTTTGACTGGATAAAGAAGCCATTCATTTAGGAAGAGAGAGGGATGTTTTTGGTGTTTTGTGGGTTGAACAGTGGCCTTTTTCTTTTTTGTGTTTAGTAAAATTATGAAGTAATCTTGTTTTGTCTCATTTATCATGGATTCAAAGTAACCTTGACTCAAGTTGGTATTCTGTAAGAATGTGTAATGTACAGTAGAAAAAAAATAGCCTGATGGTGAGAGTCTGATGAGTTCAGGACATCAAAGTCTATATTTCTCCTTCCCCCTGCCTTTTTTCCTTCCTTCCTCTTTAGTCCATAAGTAGGTAAGATGGTTTTAAAAATATATGCTTCATTTAGGAATTTTCTTGTTCTCATCCCAGTCACCTAGGGCAATGACTGATCATAAAGATGTTGGAGGCTTCTATCTGGACAGAAACTAAGAAACGTGGTATCAAATTATGGCTTTGCCACAGATAACCTTGCCAGTGATTTTTAATTCTGAGTGGTATTCTCACTTTGAAATCACTGTCTCCTTTGCTGCCTGTCCCAGTGGAAGCCACCTTAGATCCTTTGTTTTTACTGTTCCCCTTACCTGGCATCACCAATCTTTGTAAGGCTGGGCTCCTTATCCTTTAGTCCTTAGACGTCACATCCATTTCCCTGTTTCTAAGATGTCCCTGTATAAATTGGCCTCATTCACACTACCTTGCTTTGTTTATTTTGTTTGTATCACTTATCATTATTTGAAGTTAACTCATTCTCTGGTGTGGTTCTTCCTTCCTCACTCCTTTTCACATGCCACTTCAAACATAAGTTCCACGTGGGTGAGAGCTTCTATGTATGCACATGTCTGTGTGCCCAGCCCCTAATAAAGTTTTTGGCACTGACTAGGTGCTAGCAAATATCCGCTTAATAATTAGATATGTACATGAATGAATAAATGAACAACCAACTCAGTAAACATATTCTAAGCATAACTATATATCTATTGACTATTAAAAAGAGAAACATTTGTTAGTATATTATTTAATTGAGATGTAAATTCCTGAAAAAATGACAGTCTGTCTGGAAATATGACTTAAAATATTCAAAGCAATTCTTTTCTTTTTTTCAAGCATCTGTATTCTAAGAGTGTGGGTTGGATGAGATAGTATTGTAATGGTGTCTTCCTGTTGCTTAAATTAATACTTCATGGCATTTCTGTGTAGTGATTCCAATATAAATATACTTTCATTAATAATGCCACAATCAAAGCAGAACTTCAGAAGAAGTGAAGTGAGTTGAAAACAACCTGACTGTTAGAAGTTTCCACGGAGCCATACTTTATTAATTTGGTAATGGTGATGGTAGGGGAAGTGGGACTGGATATAAAATACATGTGATACTATACCTATTAACTTTGAAGATAATTATAGCCTACTTTACTATATGCTTTTCCTACTACTTGATATTTCCTGTTACTGAATTTAGTTTTGGAACTTGTCAATATTATAAACTAATTCTATAGTATTTTAAAACTAAGTTTTATCTTTCAATTTAAGGATTCAATCTTTCATGAATTCATAATGCCAAGGTCTGATTTGTAGTGTGTGAAAGCTGATTTGCAGTGAAAGATGAAATGTGCAATGAAAATCTTAGGTAGATGGTGGGAAAGGTTTGGAAGCCTCCAGCCTAGGATTGGAATTCCTGATCTATTACTTTTGTATTAACTTTGCAAGTTCTTTAGTGTCTCCAGGTCTGTTTCCTCACTCACAGAATAGATGGGGTATTTATGTACAGGACTGTGTTGAGAGCTCAGTGAGATGCTACTTTTCAAGGGTGTGGTGTGGCATGTGACTTTATTAAGTGATGAATAATTGTAAGTCCAGTGCTTTCCTTCTGTTTTCCATCAGAGGGAAAAGAAGTTATACGACTTTCCAAATATAGAAGATTATTATTCTCTGGAGTTAACATAATGGCATATAATGCATTATATTTGATATTGTTTCTATAAGCAATGCTTGACATTAAAAACTGCAAAAAATACCAATCACAATAATATTAATGATAATAGCAAACATTTGCTAAATGTTTGCCACATGTCTTAATACCTTTAATCCTCATCACAGGACCCATAAAATACGAATTATTTTTCCTGTTTTACAGATGAGTAAATTAAGGCACAATGTTAAATTAGCAGGGTACACAGGCAATGTCATTACTGAAAGAGTCTACACTTTTTTAGTCATTAAAAAATGATACCGCCAAATCCCTGATATTCTTCAGATACAGTCAGTAATTATCCAAATAAATATATCTTGACACATAAAAGCCTTCTTATCCCAGTCTTCTGTCTGTGAAGGATTCTGGTTTCAGGACTCAACACCCCGTCTCCTTTTGGAAAGAAGACAGACAACAGAAGCATCCAGCTTTGAGCACTAAGTCTGCTTGAGAGCCATGCTGTATGCACAGTTGTTGATGGTATAGCTTTGGTCTTTTGAATGTTGAGAAATCATGATTACTTGGGGCGAAAAAGAAAGAGCATACAGGAAATGCAGATTTTTTTAAATTTTATTAAAGTTTATTTATTTTGAGAAAGACAGAGACAGCATGAGCAGGAGAGAGACAGAGAGAGGGAGAGGGAGAGGGAGAGAGAGAGAGAGAGAGAGAGAGAGAAGAGAATCCCAAGCAGCACAGATGCGAGGCTTATACTCATGAAATCGTGAGATCATGAACTGAGCCGAAACCATAAACCAGATGCTTAACCAGCTGAAGAAACCAAGTACCCCAAAATACAGATTTATTTTAAAATATTATGTGTGAAAATACCAAGACACTAGTTTTCCCACAAATAAATGTATTAGCAAGGAACATATAAAAGAACATTGTATCTGAATGAACCATATATATTTAACTGTTTTAAGAAGTGTAATGATTATTAAGCCTCTTTATAGATTTAGTCTTAGTCATCTTGTTTTATATGCTGTTCTTTTATGTCATTTTTCAGTTTTATCATATTTGAATGAAATCTTTATTTATTTCATGGTTATTTCTTACAGTTCTGGTTCAGTAAGTTGACTCAAGCCATGCGGACCCCTACTGAAATTTGAAAAAGCATGAAGTCTTTGTAGGTGATCTTAAGATAACATTGTTCTTGGCCTTATGATGAACTGCATATGTATATCAGCTTTGAGACATAATAATTACTTTAAATTTTTTAAGGCTTCGATTATATTTAATCTCATGGTTTGATGAAATGTTGGAGTATAAAGGAAATAAATTTTCCTTCTTAAAAATGTTTTATGAAGGTTTGCTCTCCCTGTGGTACTTCCTGACACCCTGATATTATGTCATGTATAATTGGATTGACGCTCAGCCTGAATACTTCTTTCTCTTCTTGGCAGCATGGGGTAACCTTGGAAATGTTCTGAAGAGTCAGAGCAAAATTTCTGAAGCTGAAAGCGCCTATAGAAATGCTTTGTACTACCGTAGCAACATGGCTGACATGCTTTATAATTTGTGAGTATGCATTACTTTCTCTGGTTTGGTTCATCTTTGAAACCTGTGGTGACCGACTATTGATTTAACTGCTGGAAATGGAAATGATGATAGCTGTTTTTCTGAAATAGTCTTTTCATTAATCATGTCTGTGAGAATAGTAGGTGATTAGCATTTGTGATTTCTTTGTTTTGGGTCTCTGCATTGATGTTCGTGTCTACTGATGTATGGTTAAAGTTTTTTGAAGTACCATGCCATAGAACATAAAAATTGGTTTAAATGCTTTCAGGTGTTTTTTTGTTTTTCTTTTATAAGTTTTCTCCATTAATACTTAGGATCAGAAAATAAGGTCGCTATGTATGATACTTCATATAATCAGTATTTTCATTATTATCAAACAAAGAATTGTTTGTGTCAAAGCATATACAGAACATGTAGTAAATCTAGGGAGTTGTCAAATAAGATAATGTGGTTTAAGAGCCCTCCCCCTGCACAGGTTCTGGTAATTAAGTTAGAGTATCTATGTATGTCAGGTTGGAAAAATCCCTTGGGGAAAATTTTGCTGTTTTTTGACAGGAAAGAAGATATAGTAAGATATTAATGAATACATGCAAAACCCAAATATCTTCTTTGTCTCTTATTTGTGACACTTTTTTGTTTGCAAGTAATAGAAACTTCGTTGAAAGTTGCTTAAACACAAAAGAGAATTTATTAATTCGTATAATTGAAAATTTCTGGAGTTGATTAAATATAGGCACAGTTAGATCCAGGTATTTTACATTTCAGAAATTTGTCTTCATTTTCTGTATCCAATTTCCTTTGGATTCACTCCTTTCTCTGTGGAACTCTCTATCACTTGGAAAGATGACTTGTACACCTTTATGTATATAATATCATGACCCTTTTCTCAGAAGAGGTTGCCTTGGCATCTGTTAATTCTGGAAAAAGGCCTTTGACTGACCCTTCTGAGGTTGTGTATCCTGTCTTGTGTGAACCATGGGGCAGGGGCAGCAAGACACCTCCTTTGGCAGGGCCTCCATGGTTAGAATGGTTTGGAGGAGGATCAAGTCCCTGTAGGAAGGGACCAGACATAGTCACTTGGCAACTTAATTTTTAATATGTGTTTATATTCTGGTTACATCTAAATCTTTTGTACTGGCTAAATCTAAATGAACAGACAGGAAAAATAGAAATGAATAAAAGTAAATTTTAAAAAATCTGTATTTTTAAGAAGAAGCAGACAAGGTGAGCTCAGTTTAACTTCCTGTTTCTAAATTGACCTTGTATTCAAACCCCCAGACTTTAACACTGGGATCTCAGTCTCCTGACCTATGGTCTCAATTAGCTCAGCACGTGTTTTGTGTTGACATGCATAGTGTTTAATTTTCTTTCTTTACCTGGAATGTAGTCAGATGAGGCACACCTCTCCAGTTTGTATCATCCCTGACACTTGCTTTCAACTGTTTCTAGCTTCACCACGTACATTACCATAATTTTTCCTGAAATAAATGTTTCCATCTTTGTTTTTACTTGAATGAGTATATCTAGATTTGCCTACAAAGGCTTTCCCCATGTCTGTTTCATCTAAATTATGTCATGTTACTTTATTACTGATTAGTAGTATTTTTATTTCGTGAAAAAAACCCTTATCAGTTTGATAAATGTATACAAATGTTTTTTTTTTCTTTTGCATCTGACAGTAACTTTGTCAAAGGGACCCCTTGTCCTGTAATATGGGATGCCAATTTTCTTCTGGCGCCCATTCCTCACAGTTTTTCAGAGGACAGAGTAAGCTGACCAACCAAAACCTCTTCACTGAGCTTATTTTTCTCTTTCTTAAAGAACCTACAGCCAGTAGTTTAAGG
Source organism: Hyaena hyaena (assembly GCF_003009895.1). Classification (NCBI taxonomy): domain Eukaryota; kingdom Metazoa; phylum Chordata; class Mammalia; order Carnivora; family Hyaenidae; genus Hyaena; species Hyaena hyaena. Next base: position 74,371 of record NW_024081906.1, on the reverse strand, counting down.
TTACCTACCTCCTGGTGGTATCTGGCATGGGTTGAAAGAAGAAGGAAATGTATCTACCTAGACTTACCCTTTGCTGAGAAGAGAAATTTATTCAGTTAGACAAATACACTTTACATGTAATTTAAAACCTGCATCTTATAACTTCCTCTGTGGTTATATATTTGAACTATTACAGAATGAATAGACCTCCCCAAATCCAAATGAAAAATCTTTGCTGGAAAAGTGGTTATTAACAAGATAAGGTTTTCCCCCCTTATTTATAAATGAAATGCAGCATAAATGCCATACATAGTTCCAAAATATTTTTTGTTAATATGGCAAGATTTTTAAACTACACTTAACTGTTAGGTCACATGGAAAGGCTTAAATTCCATAAGAAATGTTATCAATGATTTTAAAGTATTGGAATATAAAACCCATGTGTTTGATAGAATTCTGATACCAAATAATTATATTTCAAAAGAGGTGAATTCTTCATTGATTTATTTTTACTTTCTCATTAGACTTTTAAAAAATATTTTTATTTATTTCTAGGAGAGGGAGAGAAAGCGTGAGCAGGGGAGGGTCAGAAAGAGAGGGAGACACAGACTCTGAAATAGGCTCCAGGCTCCGAGCTGGCAGTCAGCACAGAGCCCGACGTGGGGCTCGAACCCATGAACCGCGAGATCATGACCTAAGCGAAAGTCCGACGCTTAACCGACTAAGCCACCCAGGCGCCCCTTTTATTAAATTTTTTTAAATTTATTTATTTTGAGAGAGAAAGAGAGAGCACGAGCATGGGTGCATGCACACAAGTGGGGAAGGGGTAGAAACCGAGGGGAAAAGAGAATCCCAAGCAGGTTCCACAATGTCAGCATAGAGTCTGATGCGAGGCTTGATCTCACAAACCAAGAGATCATGATCTGAGCCAAAAACAAGTAGTATGCTTAATTGACTCAGGCACCCATTAATTTGTGGTCAGTTATTAGTAAAATGCACCAAGACAGATATTTTATAGCCTATAATATTATAAATATGTCTGGTATCATATGTCCCTCAGAGCAAACTTTTGTTTATGGTTTTGTTTTTTCTGTTTATTTACATAGTTAGGAAAAAAGCCAAGTTTTCTCATGGAACATTTAGAGACTATCTAACAATAAAAACTTTTTCTTTTAACGCATAGCTGCTATTTTTATGACATAATTTTCTCTGATATACAGAGATTGCTCCTTGTTCTGTTTCAATTTTGAAGGAAAAGAAATGTGCTTTGCTCAGTTTTATCAGTCAGCTTAACCTGATACCACTCCTTTGTGGTAGTAGCAGGCATTAATCACATTCATATCCTCAGTTACAGTTATATCTCTTAAAGATGTTTTATGACCAAATTCTGAAATAATGAACCTATTTATATAGTTGGCATGCAATACTCTTATTAATGAATTTTAGAAACTTTGGAGAATCATGCAAGCTCCTGTTATGTCCTGTAGTTAAATTTTAATCAGTAACCAAGATTTTCCCCCCGCTTTTTTTTAAACACCTTCATTGTTTATGAATCTACTTGCTTTGGAAACTAGTGACAGAATTTCATGGTGCTAAGAATTTTTATTAGGAAAATGATCTGTAGGCATACATTATTATGTAACTTCAAAACAGTGATTAACAAAGTGAGGTCCACTACCACTGGCCAGATACAGGATGATTCTAGGAGATCAGAGATAATCTTTAAATTAATCCCTATGATTTTAATTTTATGTTTATAGTTTAAAAATATAACTAGCTCATCTAAATGCTCTAGGTGGGGATAGAAGGAAGAAAAGATGATATGAGAAAACAAGTAAGCAATAATATAAATGATATGTGGTTATATCTGAAGTTTAGGGAACATTTCATTAAAAGATTTTGAAACTTTGAGGATATTTTTCTGCAGCATTAATATGAAGTTATATCTGAGAAGTGTATGCATACAAGTTATATTGCCTATTTATAAATTAATGGGGTAATTTTAATTTTTTCTCCATTAACAATTATTTGAATTACCTGTTTGTGCCAAGCACTCTTAGTTCTTTACATATGTTATAACAGCTTATCTTCAAATGAGGTCTTCAAAATGAGGAAAATGAAACTTAGGTAATTTGTGTTGGATCACACTAATACAAGAGATGCCAGTATTTGAACTTAAGATGTTCTGACTCTATACCCATGCAGTCATAGTATTTCTTCTCAGCAGAGATTAACCAAGGGCATGGGAAAAAGCTTCAGTATATATCTTTTAAACCCAGAAAAAAATTAATTCTAACTACTTTTACATATAGAAATAAAATACTTGTAATCACATCTAATAGAGTTATTATTTTTTAATGACAGGTACTAAGTTTACTGAACTTTTGCTGTAGAATTTTGTTAGAATGATCATGAGTTTGCACAACTGAGCTAAGAATTGCTTTCACAGAGAGAGTGCTACAGAAATTGCTAAATTGCCTAACTCCATTATTTTAAGGTTTTGATATCACTTCAATCCATGCTTACAGATAATAATCAGATATGTGAAATTTGTATGCAATTCTACTTAAAAAAATGAGATGTAATTGAAATAGAATATTGGTTTCAGGTGTACAACATGATTCACTATGTGTATGTATTAAAGAGATCACCACAATAAGACTAGTTAGTGTCACTAAACATGGTTACAATATTTTTTTTCTTGTGATGAGAGCTTCTACTTAGCAAATTTCTCTTTGCAACTTTCAGATATGCAACACATTGTTATTAGTTATAGTGGCCATGTTGTACAGACGCTCCCCATGACAAATATATTTTATGAGCAGAAGTTTATACCTTTTGACCCCCTTCACCCATTTTACCAGACCCCCATTCTACTCTTAAAAGCGAAGGTGTGGTACATTGATTGCATGGCCTTATATTCAGCCTTTTATTCATACTGCTATAGTTATTAAAATCCATTATTTCACACAAGTAATCTTAAGACCAGTGTAACAGATCTGTATTATGATGTTGGTTTCTCTTTTCATGTATAATAAATTTCAGGGATAAAGCAGATAGACCATTGCTCAGTGATTTATACTGTCAAATTTTATAAATATGGAGTTGACTTTCAACCTTCTAGCAGCACTACTCGCTGCCTCTGAAATATAATTGATTTCTAGCCTGAAAAATACTCATTGTTCTTTCAGTGTTGTTATAGATTTGTCCTAGCAGTCTGTTCCAAATGATACTTAAACAAGTAATTCAATAGAACATTGAATATTTCATTAGGTATTAAATTTCAGGGTGCAGATAATAAATTTAATGTGGTTTAATCAATTCTTGATTATCTTACATAACAGAGGGGATCATTTCTGTGGACAATAGAGATTTTGCCACCATAAGTTAGTTGCCAGTTTTATTCTATGTTGTAAGAACCTAAGTAATCATCTAATATGAGAAGCCAGGAGAAGAGCAATAAAATAATTTAAGGAAATAGAAAGTGTTAATGAAGTAGACTATTGTGAAGCAGTGGGAAGTAATAAATAAGTATAAGAGCATGTTCTTTAAAAGATCAACAATTGTGGGCAAGGGTAGTATATGACCAAATAGAAAATCTCAAGTATATAAAAGAGAATTAGAAAGAGGCTACAACCGGATGTATGGGAAGCTTAAAATAACAAAACATTAGTTATATATATATACTTATATATATGAAAATCTTAGTGACATGAATGCTTTTTTGGGAAAATATAAATGATCAGTATTAGCCCAAGAATAAGTAGGCAATTGGAATCAAAAACCTTGAAAAATTTGAAAAGCCATATTAAAGAATTTTCTCAACAAGGAACCAAGTTACGGCATTTGACAAATGTGTTCTATCAAATCTTCAGTCAAGTGATATTTCTTATGTGAGTTACACTTCTCATTTATTTTTGTGAAGCTAGAGAAACTGATGGCAAAAGGTCTGACTATATTTTTTTTTGACTATATTTAACACCAAAAAACAAAGGAGAATAATAACAATAGTAACAACAGCAAACATCAAAATACCCCAGAAAACAAAAAACGAGCTCATACACCAAAAGTAGAAAAACAACAAAATAACAGGACTGCCAGTTACACTTATGAATATAAATGTAGACATATCCTAAAATTAATAGAATGGATATAGCAGCATATTAAAGATTAAAAAGCATTGCTATCAGATGGGAGTTATTCTAAGATTTATAATGGGGTATTCAATATTAGAATTCAGTTATTATACTCTTTCAATTTAAAAAGTCGGAAGAGGAAAAAATTATGGTCATCTCTAGAAATGCTAAGAAGGACTTTGATCAACATGTGCTTCATAAATAATGAATAAACTTATAAATAAGTAAGTCTTATAATAAACTAGAATAAATACATACTTCTGTTACATAAAGAATATTGACCTAAAGTTAATAGCAACAACACATTTAATATTCAAGTACAGCAGTCATTTCCATTTCCGTTCAGTTTCCTGAAATAGTGACAATTTTTTATTGGTCATTGTTTCTCTTACACAGTTCTAATTGTACTTGTTGATTTTATAAACGAATTACTAAATCTATATCAGAGCGAGGAAGATCCTATTTATCAATATAAGTAATAAGATTAGTAATGGGAATTAGATAAACACATTTTTGGAATTGTATAAGTGTATTTTAATCATTATCATGAAATGACTCCGGGTTACCATCTTGAATTGGACATCTAGAGTTGTATTTTCTTGCAATTTCAGAAGCAAACACATTTACATTCAGTTGGTTTGTGTACAGTCAATTGGTTTAGTTTCTTAGGACTGCTAGAGCAAAGCACCACAAACTGGCTAGCTAAAAACAATAGAAATTGCTTTGTCATAGTTCTGGAGGCTAGCAGTCTGAAATTAAGGTATCCACAGGACGATGTCCCTCTGAAACCTGTAGGGGAATCCTTCCTTGCTTCTCTCTCATGGTTTGCTGGCATACTTGGAGTTTCTTGGCTTGCATCTGCGAACCTCCAATCTCTGTGTTTGTCCTCATGTGGTCTTCTCCCTGCTCATTCTCTTCTAAGGTTACCAGTCATAATGGATTGCGGGCCCAACCTTGTTAAATTAACAAGTTACATCTGCAGTATCCCTGTCTCCAAATAAGGTCATATTATGAGGTATTGGAGGTTAGGACTTCATGTCTTTTTTTTTTTGGCAGAGACATAATTCAGCCAGTAACAGCTGCCTCTTGAAAGCTTCCATTTGAGAGAGACCAGACAGTAGTTTTTCATGGAGGAGAGGATCAGGTAAAAGAATTCTTGATGAAGCCAAATGTTTGCATAGAATTTAAGTGAGTTTATGTATCTCATGCTGTCAAGAACCTTTAGGAGGAAGCAATTTAAGAGGATATAGCGGTGAGAGAAATGTGGGGTGCAGAGTTATCACAGGTCTGATTCTAGTGAGATGTTTATTTGTTCATTCAGGGCCATTGCAAATCCCTGAGAGGTGAGAAGAATCAGAGATTACAGAATAGAAGTGGTGTGACTACTTGACACGGAGCTGAGCCATTCTTAAACGCCATGGCAAACAAGGCATGAGAAGCCCATAGTATGAAGACTGGTGGAAATAAAGGGAAAGGAACCTTTGGCCAAATGGCTAGACTTCAGGACAGGGTTTCCTGCCAGGTTCCATTGGTGTGTGCGGGTGTGTGTGTTAAGGATGGAGGGAGGTGTCCAGGGGATATTAGGTAAGCAGTCTCCCAAAATAGAGAATTCAGAAGACACTATCAATCAGGAGTGCCTGAAAGTGCTTGTCATGTGTAAAGTAAATGTCCCTGAGAGATTTTTGGTAAAATTCCATTGGCTTGAGGACACTAGGACTCTGGATACATAATTCATGGGGCTCTTTATTGATTTCTGCAATGACATGGTGCAGCCTACCAGTACCTGCTTGTTCTCAAGGCAAAAGCCAGGCCTACTACTTATTATATACTTTGTTTTAATTGATAATTTTCACCATTCAATACACAAATATAATCTTGTTGTAAAACATTGAGATAGTACTGAATAGAGTAAAACATAAAAGTTTCTAATTATTGCATTTCTTTTTTTTTAAGTTTATTTATTTTTGACAGAGAGCAAGCATAGGCATCCGGTTGGGGGAGGGGCAAAAGAGAAAGAGTTTAGAGGGAGAATCCTATACAGGCTCTGCATCGCCAGCATGGAGCCCGATGCGGGGCCCAAACTAATGAACCATGAGACCATGACCTGAGTCAAAAACAAGAGTTGGAACCGTAACCAACTGAGCCACCCAGGTGCCTCTAATGATTGCATTTCTTAACCTCCTTTTCCTTACCTTATGATACATCTCAGATTTTCATAAGTATGTATATATGCATTTATACATGCAGTTATGCATACATATTTTTAACATTTTTCTCCTGCATATATGTGTCACCATTGATTTTTAAATTTGTGTGTGTGCAGATGTGTCAAAATGTGCATTACCCTCTCCATTGTGATTGACATTGAATAGCTGTTACTGGCATGTCCAATAGGATGATTTAAAAACTATGCTAGTTCATTCTCCATCTCTCTAATTACAGATGGAGGTAAACAAATTTTCTTATGTTTATTGGTTTTTGTAATTTTACTAGGAACTAATTACTTATATTTCTTGCCGAGTTGTATAAGTGACATTTTTTTTTGTTTTGTGGGGTTTAAAATAACGTGTCCCGTGCACTTATATACATATACACAAAAATCAATTTTGCAAATATTTTCTCCTAGTTTTTACCTGTCTTTTAACTTTTCTTACAGTGTTTATTGTATATAACTTGAATTTATATACATAACATATATATATACATGCATACATATATATGTACATAAACACAAGTCCTTTCATTTAAAGCCTCTGCATTTTGTGTCTCTATGAAGACCCTTCACAGGCTAATATAAAAAAAAAACTGTATATTTTTTAAATATTTTTAAGAATTATTTTTGAGGGTTTCTTTGGGGAGGGGGTCCTTAATCTACCCAGGACATATTATTTTTGTATTAAGGTGTGTTATTTTTTCTAATGAATATTAACATCACCCTAGTAACTTATTGAGAAGTTGTCACATAGACTAAATTCCTGTGTCAATATGGAATCATTGTTGTGGACTTTATTCTGGTCTTGTGGCAACTCACAGCAAGAACAAACTTTTATTTGCTATAACTTATACTAAATTTCATTTTTAGTGAAATTTCATTCACGTTTCCATTCTTGTTTTTTATTTTCTAACACTTCTTGATTATTCTTGTGTATTTTCTGTTTAATGTGGATGAGATCATAGCCTTGTTAAATTGCATTAGAAGTCTAGTAACAGCATGGTTGGGTAGCTCAGTTGGTTGAACTTCTGACTCTTGAGCTCAGATCATAGTCTCAGGGTCATGAGATCAAGCCCCTGTGTCTAGCTCCTGGAGTCTCCTTGGAATTCTTTCTCCTTTGGTCCCTCCTCTGTGTTCTCTCTCTCTCTCAATCTCTCTCTCTCAAATAAATAAATTAAATAATAAATAAGTAAATAAAGTGTGTCCAGTTGGGCTTTGACTGGTTATGCAGTGAAAATATATCAAAGTGAGGAGAACTGTCACACTTTGAAGTTTCCCTTTCAGACGTATATGTTGCTACGTTTATTACAATTTAAAATTTTCCCTTCATTAACATTTTATATTTTTTTCATAAACATCTCACATATTTGCAGTTGATTTTTTCTGCCTAGTATTGCAAATGTGTTTACTTCTTTTTTTTTATTCAAGTATAGTTAACATGCAGTGTTATATTAATTTCAGGAATACAGTATAATGACTCAACAATTCTAGTAATCACTGAACATTAATTAATTCAACATTAACTAATCAATTCAACATTAATCAGTGCTTCTCAAGATAAGTGTACTCTTAAATGTTTTTTAAATGTTTGTTTATTTTGCGGGAGAGAGAGACCCAGTGTAGGCATGAGAGGGGCAGAGAGAGAGAATCTGAAGCAGACTACAGGCTCTGAGCTGTCAGCACAGAGTCTGTCACGAGATTCGAACTCATTGAACTGTGACATCATGACCTGAGCTGAAGTCAGACACTTCACTGACTAAGCCACCCTGGCACCCCAAGATGAGTGTACTCTTAATCTCCTTTATTTCACTCATTCCCCTACCCACCTTCTCTCTGGCAACAATCTGTTCCTTGTCTGTATTTAAGAGTCTGTTTTTTTGTTTTGTTTTGTTTTTTGTTTTGGTCTCCCCTCTTTTTTTAAACTTGCTGCTTTGTTTTGTTCTTTAAATTCCACACATTAGTGAAATCACATGGGATTTGTCTTTCCCTTATTATGTTATTAAGCAGGCCCATTCATGTTGTTGCAAATGGCAAGATTTCATTCTTTTTTATGGCTGAGTAATATTCCATTGTATCTAGATACTACATCCTCTTTATCTCTTTATCTATTAATGGACACTTGGATTGATCCCATATCTTGGCAATTGTAAATTATGCTGTAGTAAACATTAGGGTGCATATTATCTTTTTGAATTAGCATTTTCATATTCTTTGGGTGGGTACCCAGTAGTGGAATTACTTCATCATATGGTAATTCTATTTTTAATTTTTTGAGGACCATCCCTACTGTTTTCCACAGTGGCTGCCCCAATTTATATTCCCACCAACAGTATATAAGGACCCATTTTTCTCTATATGCTTGCCAATGCTTATTATTTCTTGTATTGTTGATTTTACACATTTGACAGGTGTAAAGTAATATCTCATTGTGGTGTTGAGTAAGGTTGACCATCTTTTCAAGGGTCTATTGGCCATTTGCATGTCTTCTTTGGAACAATGTCTATTCAGATCCTCTCCCCATTTTATAATTGGAATATTTGTGGGTTTTTGGAGTTGAGTTGTATAAGTTCTTTATCTGTTTTGGACATTAACCTCATATCGGATATATCATTTGTAAATATCTTCCCCCATTGGGTCAGTTGCCTTTTTGTTTTATTCATGGTTTCCTTTTCTGTTCAAAAGCTGTTATTTTGGTATGGTCCCAATAGTTTAAAATATTTTTGTTTCCTTTGTCATAGGACATGTAGCTAGAAAAATGTTTCTCCACCTGATGTCAAAAGAAATTACTGCTTGTGTTTTCTTCTAGGTATTTTATGGTTTCAGCTCCCATATTTAGGTCCTTAATCCGTTTTGAGTTTATTTTTGTGTTTGGTGTTAGAAAGTGCTCCAGTTTCATTCTTCTGCATGTAGCTGTACAGTTTTCCCAACACCATTTGTTGAAGAGACTTTTTCCCTTTGGGTAGTTTTGACTTCTTTGTCATAGATTAATTGGCCTTCATGGCACTATGAATTTACTTCTGGACTCCATTATATCCATTGAGCTGTGTATCCGTTTTTGTCCAGTACCATACTGTTCTGACTGCTACAGTTTTTAGTATATCTTGAAATCTGGGATTATGATACCTCCAGCTTCTTCTTTTTCAATATTGATCCTGAGTCTTTGTGGCTCAATACAAATTGTAGGATTATTTGCTCTAGTTCTATGGAAAATGTTGTTGGCATTTTGATAGCAATTGCATTAAATATATAGTTTGCTTTGAGTTGTATGGACATTTTTAACAGTATTTATTCTTCCAATCCATGAACATGGAATATCTTTCCATTTGTTGATGTAATCTTTGGTTTCTTTCATTAATGTTTTCTAGTTTTTGGAGAACAGGTTTTTCCTCCTTCGTTAAGTTTATTACTAGGTATCTTATCCTTTTGGGTGCAATTATAAATGGGATTCTGCTACTTATTATTGTATAGAATTACAGCAGATATATGTATATTAATTGTGTATCCTACAACTTTATTGGATTCATTTATCAGATCTAATAGTTTCTTGGTGGAGTCTTTACAATTTTCTATATATACTATCATGTCATCTGCAAATAATGAAAGTTCACTTCTGCCTTCCCAATTATGTATATATATTTCTTAATATTCTTGAAAATTATTTTTGTTAATGTGAATTAAATTTTTCCCCTTCATTACATTTTAAATTCATTGTTCTGATTGTTTAGATATTTTTTTTCTAAATATGCCTGATTCCAAGTTTTTCTTGTTGTGGCTTAATCATGTATTGTAATTTTGGGGCGCCTGGGTGGCTCAGTCGGTCAAGCGTCTGACTTCAGCTCAGGTCATGATCTCACGGTCCATGGGTTCGAGCCCTGCGTCAGGCTCTGTGCTGACAGCCAGCTCAGAGCCTGGAGCCTGTTTCAGATTCTGTGTCTCCCTCTCTGCCTGACCCTCCCCTGCTCACACTGTCTCTCTCTCTCTCTCTCTCTCTCTCTCTCTCTCAGAAATAAATAAAACATTAAAAAAAATTAATTTTAGTTGAAGGTTCTTTCTTGTATTTTCCCAAATATATCATATTCTGTTTTGCTAAGAGGCTTCTGTGCATACTATTTATTTTTCCATGTAAATTTTTCACCGTTTTCTTCCCTTCTGACCTCTTTAGCTCCTACTTTCCATTCTTTTTACCAGGCTGATAATTATATGTTCTTTGTGACTTGGCATAAGTAACACTACCTGGGAAAATTTCTTGATACCTTTTGTATTTTCAGAGTTGGAAGAGAAGTACCCTTCCCAAATCTCACCATAGCATCTAATACTTGGCCCTTTTTAGCGTGGATCATATTTACATTTGTGATGTGTTGCCCTTAATTACAGTGTAATTTCTTTAAGAGTCAGGTGTTGCTTAGATACTATTCTACCCCTGATACCAAGTATAATGACAGGCACATGGGCTTTAATTTATGTATATGTTGGATTAATAAGCTAATGAATTAGTGAGTTAAATGAGTTAAACTATTGATATGTTAATAAACCAATAAATGAATTCATAAACTAATAAGCAAGTTGATTAATGAGTATACTACTGAATGAAAATAAATCATCTAAGTTCAAGTTTGTTAGACAACACCCCTGTGTCATGCTCATTGCACCTAGCTGATCCACTTTCCCAGCTAGTGTTACTACTGCCCATGTCCATTTATCTGATTCTTCATAGTGATGTCTTCCACAACTTTTAAATTTATACTCATCTGTATATCTATATATCTATTTTTGTGAAGAGTCACTGTCCAAAAAAAATTTTGTCTCTATAAATCCCTGTTTACAGACCTTTCTTCTAAGTCACACTACTTGCCCTTCTATGCATACTTTCACATTTAGTGTATTCAGTTGTTTTGTAATAATAGTCAAGACACATTATCACTTTATACTTGCTAGCTTCAGACCCGCCATCTTCTGTGGCTCACTGTGCATACCTTTTCTGTGATTCACTGTGAGTTGATCTTACAGTTTAGATCACAAGGTGAAATCTGTTTTCTTGTCATTCTAAATTCCCCAATTTTTATAACACCTATGTCAAAACATAAACCCAGTTTCATAAATTTCTGAGAAAGAATGAGCAATTATTAAGTTTAATTAATATTGGTAGTATCATCTCAGTACATTTATACATGAGCACATTTCCAAGTTCATGTGTTGGAAATAAGGATTCATTAATTGACATGACAAATATTGAATGACCTCAGAGTTATAGACATTGTATTAAAAGGTGGGGATAAGCTGACAGTGTGTAGTTTCTGCTGTCAGGTAACTAGTAGTTTGGGTTTAAAAATAAGTAATGAAGTAGCATCTTTTCTAAGGGATAAGCGGATATTATTATGAGAAGGCAGAGATGGACCTAACTCAGCCTGGACAAAGAGAAAAAAATAATGAAGACAAGACAAGAAAAGAAGAGTCCTAGTAGGAAGAGAAATTAATAAGATGTTTGGGGCAAAAATCATTCAGTTGTGACTAAGTAAGTTTCAGATGACCATTGGGCATCCTCTAGGGAGCTAGAATGTGTTTTTACAGCTCGTGAGCCCACTCTGAGTTAGGTTTTGGCGTTGTAATTATGTAAGTATGTAAGTTGAAACTTTAACTTGTATGTGTGTAATATATATAAGGATAAATGAAAAGAGAGACCATGAATGAAATCCTGGGGGATACCAGTATTTAAAGAGCTTGGTAGAAGAAGAGGAACCATAAACTATGTTGAAGGAGAAGGTAAGAAGACTGGGGTGTTTGATGTCATTGATGCTGATGAATAGGACAGCTAGAAGGGAAAAAAGGGAAAAAAAAAATAAAGAACTTCAGTATTTGTATGGATTTTTTATATCCCCATAGGAAAAAAACATAATGACATCTATCATGGGTCTAGAAACTTGGATATATTATTTACTTCTCTTGAATGTAGTAGTGCGTTTTGTCATCATGAAGCTACAGGATATCTCAGAGGATAATTTTATCCTATGAACTGCATGGACACAATGACCAAAGAACTGGACTTCACGCGAGGAGCTCCTTGGTTGCTGGGGGTATAAATCATTTATGTTGTTGTTTCTAGCATGGAGTGAAGGCTCGACACCTCCTTGGTACTCAAAGCATCCTTTTGAATAGATTTATTCGAACCACTTACTATTCCACACTCATTTCTTTTATAGCAATGGAAAGTACACATTGTGGTATTGGTGTCTAGGATTCTCTGCTGGAACAAACTGTTAAGCCTTGCCCTCCCCACCAGAATCCAAAGTAAAAATGGGGGAAATGAAATCCTTTAAGAAATTGAAGTCTGGCAAGAAAAAGAAAGATTGAATCATTCCTTTGCCCATTTGTATTACAGGTTTTCTATTACAAATGTAATTTTAAAATGGCACTGTATGGGTCATGCTTTTCCATGTAGAAATATACATTCAGGAGTAATTGTGTAGAGAGAGTTAAACTACTTTCCATGTTAGAAAAATGATGAAAGGCATTTTTCTGAAATCTCATTAAAATGGCCTTTAATTTTGTAATCATTTTCATCCAGAGTTCTGTAGGTAAATTTGAGGACATGTATTAGTCCATAAAATAGGTTTATAAAGAAGTTCATAATCACATCCTGTTTTAATGCCTTTTGTTTGGTTTAACTTTAAAACTGATTGAAAGTTGTTGAAATGGCCAGGAGATTTTTTTTTTTTTTTTTTTTTGCCTGTGTTGTTTGTCCTAAAATTATGCTCATGTGAAAAGTAGAGGCTGATATGCAGCAGAATTTCAAGTAAATTAATTTCAGTTTTCTCAGAGGGAGGCTTTGCATTATGAAAAAAACGTATCTTTTTTCCCCTGCTCCTGAAGAAAAATGAACAGATGTAAATTTGTTATTTGTGTAGTTCCAATCAGTCCTCTGCAGATTTCCAATTACTGTGACTTCAGAATTATTTCCTAGACACACTAGGAAATATAGTAATATTATCTTCTATTTAATTTATTTTTTCTCTTACACAAAACCTAACTGTGGTTTTGCCTATATGATAGAGAAGTTGCTTAAAGTTTAATCGAAGTTTGAGGCCATCTGGATATTAAGATGTTAATGAATCTTAAAAATTAATATGTTGTCATCTACTGTTTATTTTTGTCTTTCTTATATGTTGTTCATATAAATAGTATTATTTCTATGGCCAGATTTTATCTCCTGTTACTTCTCTCAATTATTTGTTTCAGAGACTTGCATGAGGGCTTCTAGCCGAGCCTGTGTATACTGTAGCCTGTCTACCACTCACCCTAGTTACCCTTCCCTTGATTCCTTTTTATTTTAACATTAGATTTATCACTTTCTAGTGAACTATATAATTTCTTGTTTAACTATATAGAGTGAGATTAAAATAAATAAAAATTTAGAATTTATTTTGTATATTGCTAACATGTAAAGCCACGAAGGGAGTATTTATGTATACATCCTAAGTGCCTAGCATAGTGCTTAGCTCACATTACAAGCACAATAAATATTTGCTGAATGTACATTTATACAATGTGCCCATGATTTATACACATTTTCCTTAAACTCTTCATGTGGGCAGGGTACATTTAATAACAAAAAATTCAAATGAGTAAATTTATTTTTTTATTAAAAATGTTTTTAAAAATGTTTTTATTTATTTTTGAGAGAGAGCAAGTGGGAGAGGGGCAGAGAGAGAGAGGGAGACACAGAAACTGAAGCTGGCTCCAGGCTCTGAGCTGTTAGCACAGAGTTGACATGGGGCTCGAACTCACAAGCCCGGAGATCATGACCTGAGCCAAAGTCAGATGCTCAATGGACTGAACCACCCTGGCTCCCGTCAACTGAGTAAATTAAAAAAAAAAAAAAATCTTATTAGCATTATTAAAAGATTGATGAATTGACCACAGAGGAGTGGTCTGTGGAGCTGCACCAAAGGAAGACTTCAAAGAGGAGGATGGGGCAACAAGATTATTAGCAAAAGAAAAGGATTGTTTTAGGCCAGGTAGCTTTCCTTTGGGGGAAAAGAAAAGGATCTTATCATATAGATTACCTCATCTTTATTTGGGGGATGGAGAAGGCCAATGTGGTTGACTCTTTGGACTGATTATAAAGAATTTCTCATTGCCTGCATTTCTGGGGAACTCTGAAACTTCAATTAAATTATGTACCAAGCCCCAGTTTGGGAATCTTGTCTAAGGAACACCACTTTGGGCCTATGGTTTTCTTTGGATTATTTTAAAAACCCTCCTTCCCACTTTTTCTTTCTTCCTCTGTCCCTGTTTACCTCTGCAGAATCAAAGAGCACCTAAGGATGCCCTTTTTGCTTTATTTTTATATTGCTTTTAATTATAGTGCCCCTAGGGACTCTCGATGTTAGAGATGACTAGACTGGGGGTGGTTGAAAGGCAAGAGGAAGGAGTGATCCATCTTACTGTTCTGACAGTGAGAACAGTGGGAGAAAATGCTCACCAGTCATCTAGAGAAGGAAAACCAGATCCAGCCTGGTCCGTATAATCACATCTTACTCAGAATATGACAAGCAGGTGCTTTCTTCGAGAATAGAAATTACAGGTTAGGAGAATAATCTGAGCTGTCCTGAATTCTGTAGACTAACTTTTAACACCATTTATATTTTATGAATAGCTTTTTGATGTTTTAATGAGTGTGTGTGTGTGTGTGTGTGTGTGTGTGTGTTTCTGTAAATTTGTCTGTTTGAAGTAAAAATCGTTAGAAAAAAATCTCTAAATCTTCAAAGACCAGATTCAGGGGTGGGTACAAATCTGAGATGGAAAACGTATACTCCAGTCTCCAAAAAATTAGGTTTAGAAAAGATAGTGCAACTTTAATCAAAAGTAAGCACTGATTGGGGCGCCTGGGTGGCTTAGTCGGTTGAGCGTCTGACTTTCGCTTAGGTCTTGATCTCGCTGTAGTGGGTTCGAGCCCCGCGTCGGGCTCTGTGCTGACTGCCAGCTCAGAGCCTGGACTATTTCGGAGCTGTGTCTCCCTCTCTCTCTGACCCTCCCCTCTTCACGCTGTCTCTCTTTCTCTTCTAGAAATAAATAAAAAATATTAAAAAAAAAAAAAAGTAAGCACTGATAGCAAGGAAAAACATGCAATTTGGCCAATTTCTAGGTACTGGTCTAAAAATATGTAATGGGAAGCATTTAGGGATGAGAAATTTCTCTGGGTCAAGGGCATTACCTTAATAAGGCATAAGGGTAGAGGAGTAGAGTGCATAGAAAAGACAATAAAAGCAAGTGCTGCTGAAAGTATTCACCACTTTTCTCTTCATTTAGCACTTTAGTCCTGGGTCTTCCATCATTCTGTTTGTTTGGCTTCCTGCCAGCTCTTTTTTCATGTCCAGCCTAAGACACCAGTTTGCTTCCTGCCCCCACACTGGGGCCTGAAATGATGGGTACTGCCATAAAGAAATCCTTCTTCTCTTTGACCCCTGATTGGAGGAAGGGACATCCTTTTTTGGCACCAAAATTAAACCTGCAAAGGCAGTTTTAGGAGCATTGTTATAAATGGTGCTTTCTTTCAAACTTTTTGAGTACTTCAGGAGAAGCTTGTGAGTGAGTTGTTTTTATGTTGCAAAATCTATTCCAAGAAAAAAAAAAAAAGGATAAACTCAGACTTTCATTTTTGGAATTCATCTTGCTATTCTTAAGTTAGAAATTACTTGTATGACCTAACACCTATTCCTACTGGTCTGTGAGATACATGATACCTTTTCCCCTTTCATAATTTATTAGTTCAACAGCAGACGTTTGTTAGAGCACTGCTGTTAAGGGACAAAGAAAACACCCACTTTGTTGAACATTTATGTTTAAAGTGAGTACATTGTACTAAATCACTGTTTGCCCACGGGAATATCTCTAACCGAAATTATAACCATATCTATAGAAGGAATCAGGCACTGAAGCTTTCTTCTTCTTTTTTTTTTTCGTGTGTGTGATTTTTTTTTTAGTGTGTTGATGCCTGTGGAATTCACAATTGTTCATTTTTCTTTCCTCTGCTGCCTGAACAAACTTGTTTCAATTAGGTTTTCTTGCTATGGACTTCCATAGCACCTCACGAGACATCATAGTACCCTACAGACAATTTTGTTACTGCTTTTTAAATTATCTCTTTTCTTCTAGTCATTAAATCTCTATAATAGGACCATGGGATGTATTTTCAATGGCTGAATGAATGAATGAACTGATTAACAGTCTCCTTACCTTGACTTTTACTGAGTAGGTCAGGCTTCAGCCTATGCCCATAACCCAGCTTAGGGGTTCCCCCAAGAGTAATTGCATACTATCCAATTGATAAATTTTCCTTTTTAAGAAATTACATAATAATAATCTATGTTGTATAGGTCCTGTAAATAGTAAAGAATAAATAGCAAACCTGTACGTAAGTTTAAAGTTAAGTAATTGGTAGTGCTTTAATTTGTGTTAGGTGCTTTTTAGTTCTTAATTTTGTTTGTTTTGAATCACAGAATTCCTGGGAGGATGAGATGATATTTGAAAGATATTTGACTGTGATCCCAGAATATATAGATAGGTCTACCAGAACAGTAGGAGTGAAGTGTGTAAAAGGGAAAGTTTTCTTTTTAAAAAAATTAACTCTGTGCCACCTTTGCACCATGGAGTCTGTTTCATGAAATAGTTACTGGCATGAACTTTGGCATTAAGCAGATTTAGATTCAACTCTCCCATATGTTGGTCCCATTGTTGCCTTAGTCAAATTGCATGATCCTTATTCTTCATCAGCAGAATTGAGTAATGGCATCTCCTTATGCTGTAGAAAGGAATGAATAAAATGTCTGGAAACTTGATATAATTATATAATAATTAAAGCTAAAGAGTTTGTTAGCTATTCATTGACTTTGTTTCTGACTCTCTGAGGGCATACCTGTATTCATTGGCGAACATGTCTAGGAAGAGGAGTGGATCCTCAGCCTAAGAATAACTCAAGGAAACCTCTTTATAAGTTGTACTAGGCAGGGATCACCACAGAACCAAAACCAATAGCGTATGTATATAATAAAGAAATGTATTATAAGATGTTGGCTCTTGCAGTCATGCAGCTTAAGACGTGCAGGATTGGCTCTCTGCAGGCTGGAGATTCATGGAGAGACAATGGTGTAGTTCAGAAGCTTGAGAGCCTTCATAAATACCAGTCTGAATTTGAAGGCCAGAGATCCAGGAGGTCTGAAGGAAGAACGTCAATGCCCCAGTTCAGGCAGAGAGAATGCAGATCTTCTCCATTTTTTCTTCATTCTGTTCAGGCTTTAACAGATCAGATGATGCCTGCCCACACTGGAGAAGGTCATCTGCTTTTACACAGTGTATGAATAAAATGTTGATCTCTTCTTGAAACATTCTCACAGACATACTCAGAAATAGCATTTAACCAGGTATCTTGGCATTCTATGATCCAAGAAGCTGACACATGAAATTAGCTATCACACAAGCATGTTTGTTCTTGGTAAAGTTGATTGGCATTGGAGGCTTTAGTTTATCCACATTTGAAGCAAATTAAAAATATTTATCTATTGGTATGGACATATATAAATACAGAAAGACAGGAAAGAAATATATTAATAACAACAGTGAAGGAGCACTGAGTATATGAGCCAGTAGATGGTAATTACTAATGCTAATACTGAGAACAGACACTTCTTCCCGATGGACCAATATGAGGTAATGGGAAGACAATGGGATTTGAAGCCTAGCAACTCTGAATTTGAGTCTTAGTCTAAGACTTTTCAGTTATGTTACCTTGGGTGAGCTATTTAACTTCTCTCCCTAATGTTTTCATATGTCTAAAGTGAAAAGAATTTATATCTTGTATTACTAATATTAAGGATGAAAAGAAATAATCTGGAAAACATTATCATAAAGCCATCCAGTATTAAATCTCTTTCTTGCTTCCTATTAAGCACTGTTTCTTAACTAGGGATGTATATTCATACCTATTATTATTTTGTGACATGTAGAGGAAAATACAGCCTTAATTATATATTCAGGAGACAGTTATAAAGCAAAGTAGGCATATATTAATAGTTCTGTGAATCCCAGATCCACCAATAAATTAGCTACATGGATTTTTTTTAAGTTGAGTAACCATTCTGGTTTGGGGGCTCCTATTTGTAAAATGGGGATTATATCTTCATGGGCTTACTGAAAGAATTATGAAAGATACTAATCACGAGACATCTTTTTCAGGACCTGTCACAGAAACAAATGGCTTACATAGGACTTCAGAGTTTGTTAGGATCCCATTGTGTCAGTACTTACTCAGGAAAAGTAACTTTGCAATGAATTCTCCATTTAATTGAGACCTCACATACTTTTAAGACATAGTGAAAATAATGTTTCTCTTTCTTTACACCCTAAGCAAAAACTAATTTTAAAATTAAAAAAAGAAAAAAAGCTACAGCTTCTTCATTTCCCCCCGAATATTTATTGATAAGACTTTTGGGAATGCATTTGATATGTAAAAAACAACAAAAAAAATTAATTTGTTTGGATCCCTACTCCCCACATTTGACAGGTTAGAATGACAAAAAAATCTTCCTTATGAAGTAAGATGTCATTACTGTACTTTGTCAAAGTTAAACAAAATTCAGTTTGGAACAAACAAACAGGTCTGTGTCAAAAGAAAGATGCCAGAGAGGAAGCTTAACTGTATTTTCTGAAATCTAGTTGGCAGGTATGTGACACTTGGAAGTGACACCTGATGAAACAGGATTTAGCTTTGGGAAGCTGTGTAATAGAATCAGGTGTGCACATCTGTCTAGTCCGTGTCACATGGCTGTGTCTTTTTCTCTATCACTGTTTCTAATCTTTTTCATGCATTTAAAGTATAGAGTCAGCCACCACCTGCGTGGCTCAGTCGGTTAAGCGTCCGACTTCGGCTCAGGTCATGATCTCGCGGTTCACGGGTTTGAGTCCCATGTCAGGTTCTGTGCTGGCAGCTCAGAGCCTGGAGCCTGTTTCAGATTCTGTGTCTCCCTCTCTCTCTCCCCCTCCCCTGCTCATGCTTTGTCTCTGTCTCAAAAATAAATAAATTGTAAAAAAAATTTTTTCTTTTATAAATAATAAAGTACAGAGTCAGAGAACAACTTGCTCCTTATCCTTCCCAGTGGAATTTAACCTTTTCAAGAAGGGACATCTTTTTTTAATTTTGCTCATAGTACATAATGGTATATAATAATCATGTATAATAATTTAGCAGTAGTTTAAAATAAGTATCCAATTAAGTCATGCTCTTTGTAGCATATGTATTAAATATTGTTTTTACAAGTTGAGTTTACATGTTTTAAGTAAAAAGGTGAACAATTTGTATCCGCTTCCTTATTAGTGCTTTTATACCCAAAGTCATCTTTGTAAAAATGTCATTTGTACCTATTAAACTGAAATAGTTTAATTAAAATAGAATGGGAGAAAGAGAAAGTTGAGTATATGATTTGAGAAAAAAAGATAAGTTGAGAGAATTAATATATTTGGTCCTCAGATACAAAGTTTATTATCCCAAGGTGGCCTGAAAGCCATTGAGAGCAGAAAATATAACTTTGTCTGTGGTATCTCCTTTGGAACTCAAATTCAATCAATTGTATCTCATTGAATCTTTTTTTTTTCCTGAGATGAAAATCCTACCTATTTCATTTCACTTGATAATTCCTGTGAGTTTCCTTCTTCCTAGTTATTTGGGAATTGAGAGGATTAATTAAAATGCTTTTATTAAAAAATGCTACTAATGTCATTACTCTTTGGGTGAAGAGTGATAACTCTGACCACTCTGATGTCTAGGAGCTTAATTTAAGAGTTCCAATTTCATGCACCCATTACGCTCTTAAGTTACATAATTTTAATTAAATATATTAACTGCTATTTTTATAGTTGGCAATTGCCTACTCTGGTTATCACTAAAAACCAGGCAGCTCATTTTTTGTAGTCATTCAAATATAGTTAGTTTTCCTTAAAATACTCGATCGGAGCCATACTTGATATTACATATTTTATGGTCTTATATGGTTTAAAAATATATATACAGAAAACAAAAGGATGCATGTGGCATTTTATCAGTTGGGGGGAGGCTGGTTTGCAAGTAATAAGAAACTCAAAATAACGTTAGTTTAAATGAATTAAAATTGTATTCGCTGTCTTACAAAAAGAAGTCCAGAGATGTGTAGCCCCAAAGTTCATAGAGTTTCATGAAGGGCTGTTTCCTGGGCTCCTTTGTTTTTTGCCCACAGTCCTCAGAACAGGATTTGTACCTTACAGTTAGCAGGACAGAGGAGAGGTAAGGGAGAACATGGTTTCTCTTTTTCAGAGACCTTTCCTAAGAGGTACACAAACCACTGTGCTTTCATCTCATTGGACATAGATTTCTCACATGACCAAGCCTGGCTTTCTGATTGGTCCTGGTTCTTTTTATATGTTCAGTCGTTAGTACCTATTAGATACCTAATTTCCAGCCTCTGCCTCAGTCTAAACCTTTGAATTACTGTAGTTGATTCAAGTAGTAGCAACTTATTTTATTTACAGGGTTTGTTTTTGCAGTCTATCATTTCTATTGACTGTTTCCAAAAAGACAAAAGTGAAATTGAATTTCTTAGAAATTAAAAAGAAAAAGCTTGCCCGTGCCACTTTTGTCAGTGCATCTGAGCAAGTCGTCAGTAGCTCTTATAATAATAGAGCTCTCCATATAGATTCCATTTATTGCTGGTATAGTCGCTTGAGATTTTTGCCTGATTATCTATTTTATCAAGCAAGATTCAGAAGCATTTGTGTGTATGAGTGTGACATGCTGTTGTCACTTCTGTATAATAGAGAAGAAAGATTTATTTTTCCAAGTGTCCTATTGTAAGCATAGCCTAAAACTAAGCACAAATCTTGAAGAAAAAAAGAACATAACAAGTTCAGCTCTTATGCCATTTCACAGTTAAATTATATAAAGTGTCATTCTTAGAGTCATTAGCTAAATTAGTCAATTTTAGGAAATTTGGATTTATGCAAAGTTCAAATATGTCTCCAGACCAGTGCTAATTAATTTCATTTGGGAAATTTCAAATGCATAAATACCTTAGAATAAAATTGAACACCTAAAATTTATAATACTTTATCTAAGGAAAAGCATCCTAGTTTCAAAGTACCTACACATGTTAAAGGATAATCAAATGCAATAAAATTCAGAAAAAATACCTCAATTTGAAATGAACAGATTTAAAAAAAATTTTTTTTTAAATAGTTTATTTTCAAGTTGGTTTCCATATAACACCCAGTGCTCATCCCCACAAGTGCCCTCCTCTATACCCATCACCCCCCTACCCTCCACACCCATCAGTCCTCAGTTTGTTTTCAGCATTCAAGAGTCTCTCATGGTTTGCCTCTCTCCCTCTCCCCAACTATTTTTCCCCTTCTTCTCCCCCATGGTCCTCTGTTAAGGAAATGAACAGATTTTATTATTATAATAGCCCCAATGGCAGACTTATCTGTGAGGGATATGTTCCATGACCCCTACTGGATGCCTGAAACTGTGGGTAGTGCCAGACCCTATATATACTGTATTTTTTCTTACACGTACATCGCTATGTAAAGTTTAATTTATAAGTTAAGCACAGTAAGAGATTAACAATAATGTAATATAATAATTATAACAATATTCTGTAATAAAAGTTATGTGAATGTGGTCTCTCTTTTTCTCTCAAAATATCTTACTGTACCATATTCACTCTCCTTCTTGTGATGATGTGAAATGATAAAATAGCTACCTGATGGAATGAGGCAAATGATGTAGTTATTGTCAGGTAGTGTTAGGGGGCTATTGACCTAGCACTAGGTGATGATGATTCATCAGAAGGAAGATTGTCTTTCAACCACAGATGACCATGAATGATTGATACCATGGAAAGCAAAATCACGGATTGGTAGAGGAGGCGGGGACTACTGTACTTGGGCTATAGGGATTACAGATTATTTTTTGAGCCGTTTCCTGTGAACAGTAAGTTATCTGATTTATTCTGATTGCTAAGTATGTTTGCCCAAGGAATAGCCATACTATTTACTATGAAATATTCCCATTAATATCATCCTAACTTTAAGTTGTTTTAGTGCATGACTCTTGTGTAAACTGCATCCTGTTTCACCCACATTTTGTGTGTAAACATCAGCTTACTCACTGTCCTATATATTCTTGAAAAGTATACTTTTTGTCTGCTGATGTCTGTATTTATTAATACCAACTTTTGGGGCACCTGGGCAGCTCAGTCTGTTAAGTATCAACTTAGGCTCAGGTCATGATCTTGCAGTTCCTGGGTTTGAGCCCCACCTTGGGCTCTGTGCTGACAGCTCAGAGCCTGGAGTCTGGAGTATGCTTTGGATTCTGTGTACTCCCTCTCTGCTCCCTCTTACACACACACTCTCTCTCTCTCAAAAATAAACTTGCCAAAAAAAAAAAATACCAACTTTTGAATATCTCAGATTTCAACTAGGCAAAAGAAAGCTTCACTTGAAGATCAGTAGGTTTCTACAGTTCTGTATAGAGGGCAATCTCATTACAAAGAGCCACTGACAATTTGCTCAGCTGTACTGCTAGAGGTGGGACAGGTATGCTTTTTCTTTTAATTTTTAGAAAATCCCATTTCTAATTCCTTTTAAAAATTTTTTTTAACATTTTTATTTACTATTGAGAGACAGAGAGAGATAGAGCATGAGCATTGGAGGGGCAGAGAAAGGGGGAGACACAGAATCTGAGCTCCAGGCTCTGAGCTGTCAGCACAGAGCCCAACACGGGGCTCCGACTCACAAACCACGAGATCATCACCTGAGCTAAAGTTGGACGCTTAACCGACTGAGCCACCCAGGCATGGCTCTAATTCCTTTTTTTAATGAAAAAAGTAGAAATGATAGATTAGATTTTTATTGAAAAATAATTTAATCCTTGTAACTTGATTTCTTTTTTTCCATATTCTTTCCTTGGGCCGTGTATGTGAATGGCAGAACATGAAGACCTCTTAAGGTCTTCTTCAGAAACTTTTATGAAGAAATGTGTTGCAGTTAGTACATATGAAATGCAAAATGTGATATCTTCACTTCAGCACTATTGGTATTTGGGGCCAGATAAGTCTTTGATTTTAGGGGCAATCGTGTGTCTTCTAACAGGTTTACATGTTTAGTGGCATCCTTGACCTCTACACACTAGATGCCAGTAGAATCCACCCAGACGTGACAACATAAATGTCTGTTGCCTGGTGTTCCCTGGGGGATAGGCCAAGTCGGGGGATACGACAGAAGCCATCCCTGGTTGAGAGACACTGTGCTAAATAAATGTTTCCCTTCTGTCTCTGTCAATATTTGGAATCAGCTAGGGATTTGTATGCCTACTTACATTTAATGTTTGCATTTAACTCTGTCCAATCCACTGTTACCATGGATTTGATTGGATTTCATTTATCAAGTGTCTAGATGATTGTGATTCTTTAAAAAATGGGATTTTAGACAAAGACAGGGTTTTTAGGGAGATTGGCATAAAGCTAGGCAAAATTTTCACAGGGGAAAAAATATTCTACATGCTAGTGGTAATTCCTAAACCATATGATCAAAATCAAATTAAAAATAGCCAATAGGATTTAAGGGAGGGCATTTTGTTGTTTTGTGGGGTTTTTTGGTTAAATAAAGTGTTTTTCTAAAATTTAACTGTTAGAGTGAATAGTACTTTATAGATCAAGATGTGCTTTCTTTCTTTGACTAAAACAATATTCATTCTCTCTGTTTCCCCAATTTGTATTCCTCTTCACTCAGTACTAAATTTCATTGTTTTTCTGAAGGATAAGTCACTGGGGGAGAAAAACGAGAAGTAAAATATTTTCTTCTATTAGAAAATACTATAGGGGTCCCTGGGGGGCCCCGTCAGTTAAGCCTTGACTTCAGCTCAGGACATGATCTCATGGGTCATGAGTTTGAGCCCTACGTTGAGCTCTGTGCTGACTGCTCAGAGCCTGTAGTTTGCTTCAGATTCTGTGTCTCCATCTCTGTCTACCCCTCCCCCACTCATGCTTGTGCTCTCTCTCTCCCACAAATAAACATTAAAATTTTTTTAATTATAAAAAGAAAATACTATAATATATCCACCTACACCCATACATATGTAAAAGTGACCCAACCACTTGTTATTGAGAGATCAGAAATGTTTTTTTCAATTTCTTTCTCAAAAGACCGTTGAACTTCACATTAATGTGTAGCATGAGCTAGTTCCCTTGATTGTAAAGCACCTTCATGTAATATGAATACATTTATTTCTCATTAGATTCTGGCTTTGTGATATATTAAAATGTCTTTTTATTTTTAATATACAGAGCATCCAGAATATTTTATTGATATGATCAGCATGTAAACAAACCGTGTCATCAATTTTAAACAGTTCTGGAAAAGCCTTTTATAAATGTTTTATTACAATACATATCTGCCTTTATCATCAGATTGCTGGGCTTCCATTATTGCATCCTTCTTACTAGTTGTGTGACATTTGGCATGTTGCTAAACTTTTTCTTGTTTGAAGTTCATGTTCTGTAAAATGGGACTAGTAATAATAGCCTACCTCCTAAGATTATTGTCGAAAAATAAATGTGAATTTTATGTCAAGTGCTTGACACACTGTAAGCATCAAATAAATTTAGCTGTTACTACTACCACAATTATTACTATGTGAAAGGTTTCTATTCCTCTGTCATCTCTACAGTAAATAAAAAATGGGTTTGGTAAATGTGGGAAACAGCAGTAACAGAAGCTTGGTTGTGTTACAGTCCTAGAACTAACCCAAGTCCATCCTGAACCGCCAAAACATGTGGGATTCTTTATCAGAGCATGGATGCTAATTAGTACTGGAGCAAAAAGCAACATAAACTAGTATGAAGGCACTTCAAGTTGAAATATTTTTTGCTTTCCTCCTCTTGTCTTCTAGAAAGAACATGGGATTTATTATCAGAGTAACTGTGTTTCAGATCTTGGCTTTGCCTCTTCTTAATCATAAAACCTAGAGTTGGTAAATTTTCTGAACTTCTTTTCTTCCTGTATAACATGGAGCTCCTAACACTTTTTACTGTTGGTGAAGTGCTGCTTATTACACATCTCTGCCAATGTCACTTTGACACTGAACCTTCACTTTTCCATTCCTGAGCTGGACCAGTGTTGGTCCTCCATCCTCTAGCATATTTATTTCCACAACATTTATTTTATTTATCTCCCTCAGTAGATTGTTCATCCACAGGCGAGCGTATATCTGTCTTGTTCACATTTACAGCATGCACACTAGGGCATAGTTGATGCTTAGTTAAAATCTTTAGCCATGAGAAATTGGTCACAATAGCGATCTCACTTCATTGGACTCAATTATCTGCTGCCTTTATTCACATAATGTAGGGGATGATACTCAGGGATTCAAAGGGCTGTATTATAAGTATTCCTGGACACTTGACTACTATAGCTCTCCGTAGGACTATATTCCTCCAAAGAATAAAGCAGGCTGGACAAAATTCTCTAGGTATGGTGATGATGCTATTTATCGTTTTCTCCTCTGTATGGTTTTGAATTGGGAAATGATTGGAATTTAGTACATTAGCGTTAGGGAGCCCATGAGGCTGAATTCATCAGATTGCAAGTTTATGGGCTTTAGGCATATTGTCAAAAATAGGTGCTCATCTCCTCATGTTAATTCTGTCTAGCCTAACAGCATATGGCCTTGAGAAATGTAATTATGTAGAGACTAATTAGTGGGCTGTTGCAGTTATTTAGGTGACAGTGAAGATACAAAGGGCTCTGATGGAGCCATAAAGATAAACCTTGAGAGGCAGAGTAAAGAGTGAGAAAATAAAGAATTTGTGGGCTTTGAAGACTTTATAAAACATGGAATTATGAGTATGAGTGAAAAGTAAAAAATGATCACCAGGTTTCTGATTTTGTAAATGTAGTGAATGGTGGTGCTGATTACCAAAGAGATTTTTTTCTCTTTTTATTTATTTCATTTGTTTATCTTTTTACTTATTCTTTTTTTAATGTTTGTTTATTTTTGAGAGAGAGAGAGAGAGCTCTAAAGGGAGAGAGAAAGAAAGGGAGAGAAATCCAAAGCAGGCTCCAGGTTCCGAGCTGTCAGTGAGGAGCCTGAAATTAAGTCCTTCATTAAGAGCAACCTCGGGCTGCACGTAGCCCAGTTCCAGGAAAAGCTTCAGCTGAAGCCACCCTCGGACCACCCTCGGATCAGCCAGTCAAAAGAAATGTGTAACATTCCTGTAGTCTGAGTTAGGCCTGGGAACTGCAGGTAGTTACTCTGTACAAACTAGCCAATCACTCACCACTAAACCCCACGTGGGCCCTTTGAACTCACCTCATAATTGGTCATTTTCAAAGGATTCTCAAAGGTCATGACTGGGTCCTGCCAAAAGTAAGGACGCCTCACAGATACTGAATGGTCAAAACTGTTACCATGGGTCCTGTACAATTATGATTGGTGCTTATGTGATGATGCTGTATGTACAACATGTGCACTGTAACACCCCTGTCCCTTACCCCATAAAAACCCTGCTCGCCATTGTTCGGGGCTTCACCTTGCTGCCGCTCTGCCGGGAGATGGGTGAGCCCCTGCTCGAGCTTGTAATAAAGACCCTTATATACTTGCATCGGTGTCAGCTCCTTGGAGGTGACTCGCGATTCGGACATAACATCAGCACAGAACACAATATGGAGCTCAAACTCATGAACTGTGAGATCATGACCTGAGTTGAAGTCGATGCTTAACCAACTGAGCCACTCAGGTGCCCCTTCTTTTTTTTTAATACTTATTTATTTTTGAGAGAGATAGAGACAGAGCATGAGCAGGGGAGGGGCAGAGAAGGAGGGAGACACAGAATCCGAAGCAGTTCCAGGCTCCAAGCTGTCAGCACAGAGCCTAATGCGGGGCTCGAACCCATGAACCGTGAGATCATGACCTGAGCCGAGGTCGGACGCTCAACCGACTGAGCCACCCAGGTGCCCACCCCTTCTTTTTATTATTCTTGAGCAGGAGAGGCTGTTTTCAGGTTTTAGATATGCTGATTTTGAAATTCTAGTGAGCACCTAGGTTGAAGTAGTTCAGTAAGCTGTTAAAAATAAATCTGGATGTCAGGAGACCAATCACCACTTCAGAACTGAGAAGAGTCAGTCTATATATGAGCTACATATAAGCATGATGTCATGCAGAGACAGTATTGGTGAAGAAAGGAGAAGAAAGACAAAGTCCTCTGAAGCACCAGTCTTTCAAAGTAATATATGAATGTACTTCAAGAGATACTTTTTTTTTTATTCTCTGTAGGATGGTCCCAAGTCCAGAAAACTAGGGGAGACCAGTCTCCAGGAAGCAGAGGAAATAAAATTTCAGGAAGAAGGAGGAGTTACACAGTCACAAGTACAGTTGTTTGGGCAATTCATATAAGCACACTATGTGGGGGAAAGGGGGTGGTTGATAATTAGAACTGATAAACTGGATTTAGGGTTAAATAGGATTTGAGTCATTGGACATTTACACTATAGACCATTCTGGAAGGAAATCTGTATCTGAGAAGAGCAATAATAAGAGGTATAGGTAGATGCAGAAATGAATAAAGGTTGCTGGAGTTTTTCTTCCTCTATGTGCTAAGAGGTACATAAGCTTTTTTTTTTTCTTTTTTTTTTTTTTTAAGGCAAAGGAAACTATAGTGGACAAAAAGATTGAAGATATTAGGTAAACGGGGGTTCTTGGAAGCATTTTGTTTCCTAAGGAAGGTACAAAAAATAGAATTAAATATCTGGATGGTATTTCTCCTCAGGTGCCCTTAGCCTTGTATCAAAGGTGTAGGACCTCATTATCTGACTCTCAAAGGAAAGTGATAAAGGGAATTAAGGTTGTAGATAAGTTTCTGAAATGAGATTCTGTATATGAACTTAATTAACTGGAAATCCAGCATTTTTCAATAAAATTATTGTTAGAATATTATTCTTTTTTCAAAAAGCATGTGAATTTTCTCTTCTCTTTAACAGTTCTACCTTTTTTGTATTTATTTTTAAAGATATTCAGGTCTTTACAAAGAGTATTTCATCCCTTTGTTAGAGTTATTATTTTTTAAAACTGAAGTGTAGTTGATATGTCATGTTATGTTAGTTTTAGGTATATACCCACTTTTAAAGACAGTAGAACAGGGATACCTGGATGACTCAGTTGGTTAAGTGTCTGACTCTCAATTTAGAGTCAGGTCATGATCTCACTATTATGAGGTCAAGCCCCTCATCCTGCTCAGCATTGAGCATGGAGCCTGCTTAAGATTCTCCCCTCCTTCTTCCTCTGCCCCTCCCCAACTTGTACTTGCACTCTCTCCCCTGCACCCTCAAAAAAAAAAAAAAGACAGTTGAACATTGGCACAAACTCTTGGATACTTCAGGAAACTAGCAACTGAAAAGTATACTCAGCTGCAAAGCAAATCAATTTCATGATCAAACTAATTGCTGCTCAGGGGTGCATGGTGGCTCAGTAGGTTGAGTGTCATGATCTTATGGTAGGTGGGTTCAAGCCCCATGTCAGGCTCTGTGCTAGCAGCTCAGAGCCTGGAGCCTGCTTTGGATTCTGTGTCCTATCTCTGTCTCTCCCTTCCTCGTTCTCTCTCTCTCTCTCTCAAAAATAAATAAACATTAAAAAAATTGTTGCTCAAATCTTTTTATAGAAATATACATTTATGTATCTATGTATGTGATGTGCTTTGGAATGGTTTGATCTATTCAGATGAATCTTAAATATTAGAAATAGTAAGGTTAATCTTTGCTAATGATACAAGTGAGCAGACTTTATGTTTGAAATGATTTTCTTCATATTTTTTCAGTGATTCTCATTAAATAGTAAGATGAATATTTTAAAAATATTCTACAAAATGATGTGTGTTTATCGGTAGCCTTCTCATTTTGCAAAGGCCTTAGCAGCTGGCAAAGTGGTCTCTTCAGTTTGAGGTTTACAACAGCAATACTTGACCCAATAAAGGTGCCAAATGTCCATAAGATACTCACTGATTACAAGAAAATAAGGCACAGGCCAAAAAGCTTCTGAGAGAGCTTTTTGTACTTAGTCCAATTCCCTGACATTGTATTTTTAAATATTTTTAATGTTTATTCATTTTGAGAGCCAGAGGGAGAGCGAGATCACAAGTGGAAGAGGGACAGAGAGAGATGGAGACACGGAATCTGAAGCAGGCTCCAGGCTCTGAGCTGTCAGCACAGACCCCCACGCAGGGCTCAAATGCATGAACCGTGTGAGATCATGACCTGGGCCGAAGTTGGACACTCAACCGACTGAGCTACCCAGGCACCCCCGACACTATATTTTTATAGATATGATATAATTATAATTCTTTATAGATATGATTATAATTCTTATTTAGGTCATGAGGGTGGAGTCTGGAATGACATAATCCATGTGGCCACTGCCTTAGGAGCCTTCTCAGGAGACCCGTGGGGTTTAGCGGTCTGTAGACAAAAGCGTGTTGTCTCTCACAACAGTGAGGTGAAATTTTCCTAGTGTTCTGAAATTCAAACTTATTTCACTAAATCCAGAAAATAAGGAAATACCAATTTGAATAACCTTCAGTCTTCTCTCTGTTCTTACATAGTATCTGGCTAAATTCTCTCTTTTTCCTATTGACCCATATTACCATTTGTTTCTCAGGCAGTCATGGACCAGTATTTCCCCAGTAATATGGCTAGTGAGAGAGGCATCTCATGCTCTGGTGCGTGTGCGTGTGTGCGTGCGTGTGTGTGTGTTGCCTTAGATAAGTTTCCTTTCTGAAGTGATGAAAAATTGTGCATGCTCCAAGAAGAAATCCAGGTGGCTGGTCATTCCAGTGGAAGAGGAAAAACTGCTGGAAAGGGAAAAAGTTCACTGGGAGGAAAGGGCTTTTTGAAAATACTTCTTAATACTTTCTAATGCAACATAAATGTAGCTGATACCTCTCCTGTATTTTCTCTCCTGAGTAATCATTTCCTTCTATTTAGAATTTATTTTTATAGTACCAGCTCAGCATTTTTACAGCCCCTTTAACCATTTTTAGTTTTGAAATATAAAATAAATATTTGTGGTTTTATGTATAGTAATGCAGTCCTTCTCCAAATTTCTATTTTCCTCATGCAGAGGATTACTTCTACAGGAGAACAGCAGGTTTGCGGAAGCATTACATTATTACAAACTGGCGATCGGAAGCAGGCCTACCCTGGCTTGTAAGTCATATTCAAGTTCTTTTAAAACACCTCTTTCTTTACTTCTTTATCTATGAAAATTATCTTGATGACTTACAGCCTCAGAGAGAAAAAAACATGCTATTTCTATTTCTGAATATTTACCAATTGGATTATGAGCCTCTCAATTATTACATCTGTCTCAATTAAATCATGTTTGATATCCATTTATCGTTTGTAATATATTAAGATAAATACAACTTGTATTCCTCTAGAGTTTAAGCTCAAAATATTTTGAGCTCTTTGAGGACAAAGGCTATCCATATATTCTTCACTGATACCTGCACTTCTTATTGCATTATGGCTCCCGTCTATGTCTGATCCCAAGTATTTATTTCGTGGTTTTCTTATAAAATCAGAAATAATCCATACAAACAGAGTTGAAGTAAATATAACATTATTGTAGTCACAGAGTGCATCATCTTCTCATCCTTTTTTTTTTTTTTTCCTCAGCTGCCTATTTAAACACCGGTATTATTCTAATGAACCAAGGAAAGACAGAAGAAGCCCGACGCACATTCCTAAAGTGCTCTGAGATCCCTGATGAAAATCTAAAGGACCCTCATGCACATAAGAGCTCAGTTACCAGCTGTCTGTACAACCTGGGAAAACTCTATCATGAACAGGGACATTATGAGGTCAGGCCAAAACCTCCGCCCTGTTCCTTCCCCCTTGTTCTTGATCTTGTCTCCATGTTTTCTACCCTAAGATGTCATTGCAGGGGCACTATGATCATTTAAGAAGTTAATATGAGTTTTTATTAAAAGAGTTTTTTGGTGGAATTCATTTGGAAAAGAACCTCTGCTACACAGAATTTAAGATTTCGTTATTGTTAATTTCTCAGAGTAATTGTGACTCCTCTAGAAAGGGGAAATTACATAGTTTCTTAAGCTTATTTGCCTATCTCCTGTTCGAGTTTATGCTCCAAGACACATTCGTACTGTTATCTACTACCCAGTATTTGATGTTTAAAAAAATAAATTACACTGTGCTCTGAGTATTAAGGAAGGGATTTGTTGTTAATCCTATCCACTTAATTCTTTTTACAATAGGAATAAAATGAAAATTAATTTTATTTTTTTAATTGGGATGAGAGGAAAAGCACTGGAGACAGGACATTGTCCAGGAAGCTGGAGGTGTGTGTGCCCTTGGTCTTCCATGAAGCATCCCTGCATGGGATCCCTCTCTCACACATACTAATCCTCCTTCCCTTCCTCTCTCTCAAACCCATACTCTTACACCCTGTATTAAGACTGCAGTATAAGGAGGAAGATACGACTTTTTATATAATTGCATTTTTATAATCTCAGTGGATTTCAGTAGCCAGAAGATTTGTTAGTCACTGTTTTGTTTAGATCCTACCTGGTTGCTGGGCTTGAAGTACGTATAGATTTTAGATGATGATGGGTAGTTTCTGAAGGTGAATTTTACTAGTTTTTTTTTTTTAACTGAATAACCTCTGTGAACTGGAAAAACTTAATCTTAAAATGAAAGAGCATTGATAACATTTGACTCCTTGTTAAATTAAATGTTTATATGGCCTTCTCTACTAACTGGGTTGAATATTTTCATTCATGGAATTAAAGTAGGTATGCTATCAAAAGACAGCTCAAGTATTTTACTCTAATGAACCATTTAGAAATAGCAATGGAAGGTTTTGACTTTGGAAGGATGTTATTATTTTATTTGTAGTGAATATCACTGTACTTTGTCTCCTTTCTGTTTCCTAAATTAGGATGCCCTTAGTGTATACAAGGAAGCAATTCAGAAAATGCCCAGGCAGTTTGCCCCACAGAGCCTGTACAACATGATGGGTAAGTAAAATGTTAATATTTTAACTGATATTTCAGAGACCTATGGAGAAATTAAAATTTGTGCTTTTGTTAAATAGAATTCTAGTAAATTATATTATTAATCCTCACACACAAACAGAAAACTTATTCACAGCTGTGTGATACATTCAAATTTTCACAAAACACCCTTTTTTTTTTTTAAAGTAAACTCTACCCGCCTATGTGAGGCTCAAACTCATGACCCTGAGATTAAGAGTCGCGTGCTCTACTGACTGAGCCAGCCAGACATCCTGACAAAGCACACTTATTCTAACAAGAGCAAATAAATACATTAACATAGTGATTCTTAACAAATTGGCCAGATACCATAGTTGTTGCAAGTGACTCACAAATCCATTTGGGTATGAGTATTAAAACTAGACTCTAGAGATTAAAAATGGTGAATAAAGATTTATATTTTAATGATTTATCAAATTCATGATAACGTTTGATCATGTTATTTTCTTATTCAGAAGATTCCTCTGAATAAACATGATATGGAATAGAGAGTCATGATTTTGATGCTTATAAAAAATGGGAATAACTGAACCAAGTTGTGTTATTCTCACTGATAAGGTTTTATCAGAGTATTATTTTACAGTAAAGTGTAAGAGGCCAAGAACTAGAATTTCTAATAAAATAATCTAGCTATCGTCTGTGATTGATCTGTGACTGCCTTATAGGAAATTGTCACCATATCTATTTGCTAGTAGACACAACTGAAAACTACCTATTCAGTATGTGTCTCTTGGGGGAAAATCCCTGCAGTTTAAGATACTCTGCTGTTTAACTTTGCTAATAAAGTTAAAGGAGAGAAGAAAAATAGATAAAGGAGAGGAGAAAAATGGTTACTTTTTCCATCAAGTTGCCTATTTTCTCCAAAGCACAAATCACAAACTCAGATTTTCCTTTCTCATTAAACTCAGTTGTTTAATATTTCTAGGCATAGAAAACAGACTACATAATCTTTAGGATTATTTTATGCTTCTGTATTCAATGATTTGAGAAATTTGATACTAGCTATATGGCTTGAGCACACACAACAAATCCCAAACCTTCCCAAACTAGAAAGTATATAGGTCTCAAAGACACTCACTTTTTCTTATTTCTACACTTTTTCTTATTTCTAAATAAGGAAAAAAAAAATTAGAAATAATTTAGAGATAGAATGAGGCACAGGTCAGTAAATAGAAAAATAGTAATTTGGGAGGGATCAAAGTTTTCATTCCACGTGTCTGAGAATCCCACCCCCAGTTGGCCTGTGCAGCAATGGACTGGTTTCATGATTAGGTGAAAGAGGACACTGGGATATTTTTAGTTGTGGCTTCTTTTTCTCTTTGGTACAATTACTAAAAGGTAAAAATCTAGCTCCATTAAATGTACTTTTAGTACATTAGAACAGTGGCTTTTACCACCCAGCATGTTACCACCAATCTGCCTACCCAGCACATGTATCTACCCATATGTGTGTCCATAAAGTATGTCCCTTTTGAATATAGATTTGTCAGTTGAATTAACTTTTCTGTATTAATGCTGGATGGTTATTCATGTCAAAATGAACATTAAAAGGATTTTATTCTCTAGCTTTCTCAAGAAATCACGGTAGTTTTGTTCATGATTTTATTTTTTATTTAAAAATTTTTTAATGTTTATTTATTTTGAGAGGGAGGGCAGGCAGACGGAGGGAGAGAGAGAGAGCAGGGAAGAGTCAGAGAGAGGGAGAGCAAGCAAATCCTAAACAGACCCCACACTGCTAGCACAGAGCCCAGTGTGGGGCTTTAACTCATGAACTGCAAGATTATGACCTGAGCTGAAACCCGGAGTGAGATGTTTCACCAACTGAGCCACCCAGGTGCCCCTGACTCTATGATTTTATTTTTAATGCTAATGCTTCTGGGACCCTTGTTCCCTATTTTCCTGAATTTTCAAAGAAGATGTCTTTCTTTAAATGAGGAAAGGACTCAGCTCCTTGGCAACAGACTGCATATGGCATCTTTATTATTAATAGGAAGTGTGGTCCTCACTATATAGTTAGTGATTTCAGAGAATTCATTCAATTATTTTATGCAAATAAATTTGATTGAAAACTCAGCTGCTACTTTGGGATCTGTCTCTCATACACAGATGCTGAGCACACACAGGCAGCAAATGATAGGTATGACCCTGGGGTTATTGCTTAGTCCTTTGTCTTATTTTTCATTATAGAAAGAGGTCATTTTGCCCAGACTCTGAGAAGGCTTTGTAATGGGAGAATCCCAATATGATTTAACATTCCAGATCTCTTCCATAATTATGGTGGCTGCCTTCTGTGTAATTTTAGGTGAGGGTCTTTCAGCTGAGCGCGTTTTGTAGTTTCAGTTGTTCACGAAACTATAATTTTCTCAGAGTGAGTTCACCTCCTAATCAAATGGGTGAAATCCTCTGAGTATTTGTGTTAACTCCTAATACATTTTGATTAGCCTCCATATGACAAGAGAAAAAATGGCCCAGGAGATAAGCTGCCCTATCAGTTCATCAGTTTCATTAGTCTGTCAGCGTGATTATTATCCTATCAAGTTTATCAACAGCCTTGAATGTGTTTTCTAATTCACACATTTACATATTATTAGTGCCCTTTAGGGATCAGTGATGGATTATAATGTCTGGCCACATTTAGCCTGTAAGTATTCATTTTTCTTAGGGCTCATTCATTGACATTCTCAGGACCACTACCCCCAAGCACTTGTGTTTATATATACAAACATTATCTTTTTAAATGCATCCTATGCTGTCATTTATTTGGAGGTTAAAATAAAGGAGTATGTGTAAAAAATCAAAAGAGTGTTAGAGATAGAAGATGCCTATCTTCAAAGTTCCTCCTAATATAATCTCTTTTATTTTGCAAAGTAGAAATTAAGACCCCAAGAGTTGAGTTGATCTTTTTAGGATTCTAGTTTGTGTTAGAAGCAGAAGGGTAGTTTCCTGATTTAGATTCAAATCCTTTTTCTATTTAGCCCTTGTCTGTTACTGAAGCTGGTACATTCTTTACTATGTCAAAAAACTTTTATTTACCTGTTTAAAAATCACCAAAGTATCTGTAGATGTAGATATAGAGGTATGTGTCGGATTCCTTGTCTCAATATATATTAAAAACTTCTTTATTTTGTTAAAAATGATAAAACACCTACAAAAATGAAATATGCAAGATACTAAACTTTAATATCAGATAATTTTTAACCACCTTCAATTTTCCCCTTTTTTCTCTATAATTGCTTATTTCCTTTATTATGTACACTAGCATATGGCTTTTGAATATTCCTAAGAGATTATGGAAAACTAAATGAGGCTGTGACTTTTAAATCCTTTTATCAGTTTGAGCCCTTCCAATCCCAAAGGTCATTTTAAGCCTATTTACTATTTAAAATAAAATTACTCAGCTTTGTCAATGCAAAGTAATTGTTAGGTTAATTATTTAAGCAATTTAAGCCCTTTCGTGTTGGTAATATATCTTGAGAACAAAAGGGTGTAATGTGTTGCCTGGAGTAAGAGGGAGTCTAGAGTTACTGCCTGGTCAGGGCAGTGTATAATCACTGTGTTTAGAATAACCTCTGTGTGCCAAAAAGGAAAAAAAATTCATTTTAAGTCACAAGTGCTGGGTCGGGGGGTACAAAGGTGGTGGTGCTAGTATGAAATGAAAATCGCCCATATGGTTCCTGCTCTCATGGAACTTTCTAGGTGGTTTCACAGTTAGTCTGGAGCTCTTCAGTACTTTTCCTTAATATGTGAATGCCTGTAAATAAGATGGAAAATTGTATTACTCTAAACTCAAAACTACTTTGACTCCAACTATGTCATCTGCGTTATGTTGTCTGGACCAAAGAAATCAAACCAACCAAACGGGAAAAATAACTCTTTTTTATTTCTAACGTGACAGTAGTTGTCACAATTTGCATACAAATTCATATTTTCCTGTTCTTTAAAAAATATGTGTTTACAAGGGGTAACATGTCTTTTATGTTAGGGAAAGATTGTATTTTTCTTCCTGAGGAATTGCATGATAATGATCCGTTGCTGTTTATTGCCTTATTTGCCTGTATTTTGTTCTTACCATTTTGATTCTCTTGTTCCTGGTAATTTCTAGGGTTTTTCTTTTTTTTTATTTTTTTTTTTTTGCAGTTTATTTATTTTTAGAGAGACTTGTGTCTCCACAAGTGCTGGAAGGGCAGAGAGAGAGGAGAGAGAATTCCAAGCAAGCTTCATGCTCTCAGCACGAAGCCCGAAGTGAGGCTTCAATCGAGGAACCTGAGATGATGACCTGAGCCAAAATTGAATCAGTCACTTAACCAACTGAGCCACCCCTTAGGGTTTTGTTGTTTTATTTTTTTATTATTTATTTGGTTATATTTTTAAATGTTTACCTTAGAGAAAGAGAGAGAGAGTCAGAGCATGAGCAAGGGAAGGGCAGAGAGGGAGGGAGACACAGAATCTGAAGGAGGCTCCAGGCTCTGAGCTAGCTGTCAGCACAGAGCCTGACATGGGGCTGGAAGCCAGCAGCCCCAAGATCTGAGCCGAAGTCAGATGCTTAGGCAACTGAGCCACCCAGGCACCACCTGTGTTTTTGTTTTGGGGATTTTTTAAAATTTTTCTTTACATTTTTTTATGTTTGAAGGAGACAGAGCACAAGCAGGGGAGGAACAGTGAGGGAGGGAGACAAAGAATCCAAAGGAGGCTCCAGGCTCTGAGTTGTCAGCACAGAGCCCAACATGGGGCCCAAACTCACAAACCGTGCGATCATGACCTGAGCCGAAGTTGGACGCTTAACTAACTGAGCCACCCAGGCGCCCCACTTGTTTTTTGTTTTTTAAATACACATCCCTATTACTTTATAAAATCCCAGCTCAGTAATAGAAAATATATTTTTCTCCAACAAGGTATAACTAATAAATCTTTTACTTGCATAAGTTTGAAATTGAAAAGATGTTTTCTTCTCATATTCTCTCAGAAGGAAATAATCTTTCCATTTTATTTATTTTTTAAAAAATTTATGTTTACTTATTTTTGAGAGATAGAAACAGAGACACAGCGTGAGCAAGGGAGGGGCAGAGAGAGAGGGAGACACAGAATATGAAGCAGGCTCTGGGTGCTGAGCTATCAGCACAGGGCCTGACACGGGGCTTGAACCCATGGATTTTGAGATGATCACCTGAGCTGAAGTTGGATACTCGACCAACTGAACCACCCAGGCTCCCCAAGAATCTTTTCATTTAAATTTCAGTTTTGTTTTTTAAAATCCAGCTCCTTAATTATGAGAGATTTCCTTAAATTTATTGAGCTAGCCAGAGACAATGGAGCAAGAAACAGTGAATAGGAAAAACAATGAATTCATTAGAGCAGTTTTTGTAATAAAAAGCTTATCCAAATTTTAGAATTGTATTTCTAAGAAAGACTTGTGGGGGTATCTGAGTGGCTCAGTCAGTTAAGTGTCTCACTCAATGAGACCTGAGTGTTTCAGTTCAGTTCATGTCTCACAGTTCATGGGTTCCAGCCCAGCATCGGGCTCTGCACAAACATTGCAGAGCCTGCTTGGGAGTCTCACTGTCTTCCTCTCTCTGCACCTTCTCTGCTAATGCACGTTCTCCCTCTCTAAATCAATCAATCAATCAATCAATAATAAACAAACTTAAAAAAAAAAAGAAAGAAACTTGTGGAATAAGAGTCAAGTGGCATAAATCGCTACCAGTAATCTTTAGATTCCTTGCTACTTAGGTAAGAACTGACACACAAGGTGTCAAATACACCTCCTGAAAACAAAATGCAAAGATTCTTTCTTGTAAATTTACCCTAACTCTCCTTGAAGTAAATGTACATTTTCTGCTGAAATCGGTTGGTAGCATGTCTCTAAATATAGTCTGTTTTTCTCTCAGCCTTCTGTATGACTGGGGTCTTTTTAGCTGAATCATTTATTTTTGCTGGATTTTTCTAGCGTGTGTGTGTGTATGTGTACACCTCGCCTTCTTTTAGAATACATTTAGAATCGAAATACTCAGAATAAGTTTTTGACATGACGGTTCACATGCTTAATGTTTTCTTCTGTGACTGGCTCTTTTTAAGTGGATTGCTCAAGGCATTTAGCGTGCCGACTGTGAAAGAGATGGTTTTCAACTGTGTGAGATTTGAACTTCACATCCTTCAAGTGTGGAAGCATTAACACTCTGGTAGTGTTAAGCTTTTTATACCATCTGCTTCCCTTATTTTGAGTTCTGGTGATTTTCCAATGATTGCTTCCATTGGCACTTGAAAATTAGTGAGTCAGCCCTACTAATATGAGTATGACCATATATATTGGATTAACCATTGATCTATGTGCCTCTAAAAAGATTATTGATTTCTAATTTTTAAGGTAAATTAATTATTGCGTTTTGATTTTTTTTTCAAAAGGACAAGACCGGGAGACCGTGTAGGGTGTATAGTCTACCAGTCCATAAAAGTGTAATTTAAATTTGAGAGACTTTAGAAGTTCACTTTGTAAGATATGGAGCCAACAAGATAAGGAAATCAAGAAATTTTAGCTGTATATCAAAAAGAGTACATATATAAAATTTATGTAGAAAATCTATAATTTTTTTTCCTCAAGGTTCATTTTACATTATAAAACTGCAGTGCTTTAATTTTTATTTATTTATTTATTTATTATTATTATTATTTTTTTACCATTCACTCTTGGTACAAATTCTACTCTATGTACTATAGTTACAGACGTTCATTTGCCAGGCATTAGACTATATACTACTGAGGCCAGCATCTAGCTCAGCTGCATTAAATAGGTAATATATTTTGCTTAAAGTTTCAATTAAACCCAGGAGCAGAAGATATATGGTCCCTTTGGGGAGTTTGAACACTTTTTGCCAATAGGAGGGTTTCTAAGAATCTAGATGTCACTTGCTTTCCTGGAAATACGATATGAGACAGTTGATTATATTTCATTTGCTATTAAAACCACATGAGCCCACCTGTTACATTAATTCATACTTTTGCCAGTTTAGTGGTAAAGGAAAAGATTGAAGTACAAAAACTTTATTTTTAAATTGAGTTATAAGGAAATGAATATACTCAAATTAATACCTACTTATATCCTTATTCTCTGATTTCCAGAGTTTCACTTTTTTGCTTGAAAAAAAATCTGTTTTCTGAAATAAATGAGAAAAAAAGCATTTTTTACCCTTGTATTGGGCAATATCCAGAAGTGACTCTTTTACTCAGTAGTAAATATGGATTGGATTATTCTTTATAAAACTGAGGTAATGTTATGTTATACTTAGAAAATTAACTAGATTAAAATACGCCATTCTTAACAGATGCCAATTTTGATAACATTGAGATGAAATGAATATGATCATGAATAAGAAGAAAATACTGTTCTAAAGGATACAACTTTGAAAATCAATGTCAAGGAAACTATAAATTGCATATATTTAGAATAGTTAAATAATATAGATAAAGGTAAAAATGAAACACATTACTTGGGATGCTTGGCTCACTCAGTCAGAAGAATGCATGATCATGCATCTCAGGGTCAGGAATTTGAGCCCCACATTGAGCATAGAATTTCTTAAAAAATAAATAAACAAGGGGGCGCCTGGGTGGCTCAGTCGGTTAAGCGTCCGACTTCGGCTCAGGTCGTGATCTCACGGTTCATGGGTTCGAGCCCCGCATCGGGCTCTGTGCTCAGAGCCTGGAGCCTGTTTCAGATTCTGTGTCTCCCTCTCTCTCTGACCCTCCCCTGCTCATGCTGTCTGTCTGTCTCTCTCTCTCAGAAATAAATATAAATAAATAATAAATAAACGAACAAACAAACAAGAGTACATAGGTGGCTCAGTCAGTTGAGCATCTGACTCTTGGTCTTGTATCACTCAGATCCTCATCCTAATCGTGGGATCAGGCTAGGCTCAGGATGGGGTCTGCTAGGGATTCTCTCTGTCTCTCTGTTTCTATCTGCTCCTCCCTCTACTCTTCACCCTCCCCCCCCCAACACAGGCTCTCTTTCTCTCTCTCTAAAATAAATAAAATTTAAAAACTTAAACAAATAAACTTAAAAACTACATTACAGGGGCACCTGGGTGGCTTAGTCACTTAAGCGGCCGACTTCACCTCAGGTCGTGATCTTGATTCATGAGTTCAAGCCCTGCATCAGGCTCTGTGCTGACAGCTCGGATCTTGGAGCCTGCTTTGGATTCTGTGTCTCTGTCTCTCTCTGCCCCTCCCTGCTCACACTCTATCTCTCTGTGTCTCAAAAATAAATAATTGTTAAAAAAATATTTTTTTATAAGATGGAACTTTTTTTTAATTTAAACTTTTTTTTTTAATGTTTTATTTATTTCTAGGAGAGAGAGGGAGAGACAGCACGAGCAGGGGAGGGTCAGAGAGAGAGGGAGTCACAGACTGAAACAGGCTCCAGGCTCTGAGCTGGCAGCACAGAGCCCGACGCGGGGCTCGAACCCACAAACCGCGAGATCATGACCTAAGCGAAAGTCGGACGCTTAACCGACTAAGCCACCCAGGCGCCCTGTTAAAAAAATATTTTTAAATAAAACAAAAAAAAATGCATTACTAATTGTATGTACGTTGCTGTGTATATATTTATATCTGTTTTTCCTAACAAGTAGAGAAAGAGTTTTCTACATAAGAATCTCATTTAACTTCCAAAATGAGCTGTTTTTAGGTTTTAATTTTTTTCTACACTGATAGAAGCTATTGTCATACTCAAATTGAATAAGGGATTAAAAAAGAGCATGCAAAGTTTTCTTCCAGAATTCAAGTCATTTTTGCCAAAATACTAATTATGGGAATAGTGTTTGAACTGTTGTAGAATCTTATTTTCAAGTATTCATTAAAAACGGGATGAATTTTTAAATACCTGATCTGTCTTAGTAAGTAATAGTTATTTAAGGATTATAGTGTAATTTATTACATATTATAGAAACATAATACATGATCCAGAATACATATTAAATATACCCCCAAGAAGATATGTATAAAACTGAAAATTCTTTTATTATACTTTTCTTACATCTTCCTATAAATACTCAAGTCTTATTTCTTCAAATACTATTATTTTCATTAATTCTTTACAGGCTAGTATAACATTTATTTGTTCTTCCATCTTTTCTCTGGTATAAACTTTGGTTTTTAAAACCCAATTTAGTATTTCCTTGCATATTTCTAGTGTTCTCTAATTATTTCAGTTATATTAAGCCATTTTATTTACTCCATTGTAATTCTCTTGAGGACGGTATTTATTTGAGGGGAGAGACTCATCCCCTCATACCACATACAAATGAACATACAGTCTCAATTTTTCTTTCTTTTTTTTTTGGAAAATTCTGAGCATTTAAAAGAGTTGGCTCCAATATTTACTGATTAATTGTTTTAGTGATATATTTCCTTGAAAACATAAAGGGAATTGATTAGCCTGAACAACTCCAGGATACCCCTAGTTGCGTGTAGAGTAATCCTGACTCAGTTTCCTGGCTTTTTTCCAAGTTAAATTTTGATGGCACATCAGATGTTTCCTGTATATAACCTTACACTAGAAATTAGGAACCTTTTGAATTTGTTGAGGTTTAAGCTCTTTCTTGATGATTCATTTTTTACTTAATGAGATACATATTCAGTTTCCTCCCCCCTGCATTTCTTTTTGTTGCTTTAAAATTACCCTTTCAGGCTTACAGGTTTCTTCTAAGGTGTGATGCTGTAGGGGTTGGTGAAACATTAACATGTTGAACGTTTTCAGAACTCTCCTTAATTTAAGACTTGTATTTCATTTTACTTCTAAACCCTCCACCCCAATGGAATTTTTTAACAGTAAGAATTGTTAAAAAGTCTGCTGTCAGATACAAAATAGCCTCTAATTTCTGTAACTATTTTACTTTTTTTCTTTATCTTTTCCTGCTCTGTATAGTAGCTACTGAACGTTTCCAATCAGAACTACTGTATCTAGGGCTACTAGACTGTACTTTTACAAGGATAAGATCAGGCTGGGGAAAAAATTAGGATGGAAATATAACGGATTCACAAAATGTGACAGTCTATAGCTATCACAAGTTAAGGGTGTAAATAAATTTAAAAAACCAGACTCCCTAAGGTTTCTATGTTAATCAACAGAGTGAAGCAAAAAGAAAGAATTAAAATCTCAGCAAGTTGAACTCTTGATATAATAGGTTCCTGATGTCATATGGTTCTGTCAGAATGTAGATTCTAGAAAAAGAAATTACTTGGAAATTTCTTTTTAGGGATATACATGGTAAAAATAGAACCTCTAAATCTAAGTGGATACATAATATGATCAATTAGTTATCATATATTTGTCAAGATTCTTTGGAGCCAGAGGCTCCTGAACTTCGGTAGGGGACAAAAAAATACGGGATTTTATGTCTGGCTGTACACATCTCACAGTCCAATTTGAGATCAAGAATATTATCATTGAATATTATCATTGATGAGATAGGTACATAAAAAAGGGGAAGGGGGCTTGAGTACATGAAGAACTGAGTACTAATCTTGAATAGGGGAAACTCAGTTTTCTAAAAATTGTCCTGTTAAATTGATTCATAAATTATATTTCAATAGCAATAAACATGTCAGAAAGGATTTTATCAAAAAATTGACAAAATGACTCTATAAAGCTTATCTGGAAGTCTTAACAGGAAAATAGAGCCAAGAAGTGTTAGAGGAAAATAGAGAAAAACATGCTTTACTTAATATTAAATAATGAGAAAACCCTACAGTAATTCGAACAGTGTTGTTGTAGTATAAGAACTGAAAAACAGATCAGTAGCACTGAATGGAAAGAGACTTCACATAGATCAGAATTTACAATTTTTTTTGTAGATAATAAATGTGAAATTAAATATTGGTAAGGAAAGGAAGTTCTTATAAAAGGTTATCAGGGACAATTGGTTAAATGATGTTTGGAAAAAATAAAATTAGACCTGTGTCTCACATCATATGGCAGATGTATTTCATATGGAACAAGTAGCTCATTTTAATGATAAAACTATAAAATTAGAAGAGAATGTATGTCCCTATGATAAGGACTTTTTTATGCATAAAAGATTGACAAAGCTACAAAGGAAAAGTCAACTTAATTTGCATATATAAAAGTTAAAGTACTCTGACATGAATAAAAACATTTTAACCATCTTTTGCATATCCTAAAGGAAAGATAAATATCTTAATTGAAAAATGGCTTAAAACCATCAAACAATGACCAGCAACTAAAAAAATATTCATGGCTAAAAATCGGTGAAAAACTTTTGTAGGAATATATGAATTTTCATTAAGAATTAAAGTAGGAAAATGGAAATAATAGCAGTTTTTTTCTTTTTAAAATGGACATTTGAAAAATGTACTAGAATGTGATTTTGATGACGGTTTAGAAGTTACTCTCCTCATATAGTAATTGTGGAAGTGAAATTGGTACAGTATTTTGGTAGGCTAATTTGGTTCTCTCCTGAACGTTAAATTTGCTAATGCTTTTCAGTTCAAGAATTCCACTGCTATGTATGTATGGTGTCTAATAAATTAACAGATATGTGAAAAAAAGATAATTACAAAACAGGATGATAATTGCAAAGTAAGTTGCAGTGCCTGAATAAAAAGTTGGAAAAGAAATTTGAATAAGCAAAAAGCTGAATATTGATCTTAAATGAGAGAATTTAATTTTGGAAAAAATAATATTTTTATTTAATATAGTAAAACACTAGTAGGAACTCAGATATTTGAAAGTAACAAGATAATTTACTTATTGTATAATTGATTTATTT
Source organism: Hyaena hyaena (assembly GCF_003009895.1). Lineage (NCBI taxonomy): Eukaryota > Metazoa > Chordata > Mammalia > Carnivora > Hyaenidae > Hyaena > Hyaena hyaena. The sequence continues at coordinate 30,123 of NW_024081906.1, read as the reverse complement.
TCAGTACTTATTTATTTATGTATAGCTTTTTTTAATATTTATTTTTGAATGAGAGACAGAGACAGAGCATGAACAGGGGAAGGGCAGAGAGAGGGAGACACAGAATCTGAAGCAGGCTCCGGACTCTGAGCTGTCAGCAGAGCCTGACAGGAGGCTTGATTCCATGAGTCTTCGAGCCATGAGATCATGACCTGAGCCAAAGTCGGCCCCTCAACTTACTGAGCCACCCAGACACCCCTATTTTCAGTATTTAAAATAAATTCTGGAAAAACATACAAATTTTACCACTGTCCATGAATGATGGAATGTCTTGATTTAATAAATTTATGATCTTTAAGACTTTATTACTTTTTTTATTTTTTTAATGTTTATTTATTATTGAGAGACAGACAGATACAGTGCATGAGCAGGGGAGGGGCAGAGAGAGGGAGAGACACAGAATCTGAAGCAGACTCCAGGCTCTGAGCTGTCTGCATAAAGCTCGACACGGGGCTCAAACTCACAAACCATGAGATCATGACCTGAGCCAAAGTCTAACCCTTAACCCACTGAGCCACCCAGACTCCCCTATGATCTATGACTTTAGGGACACCTGGGAGCCTCAGTCGGTTAAGCGTCTGACTTCGGCTCAGGTCATGATCACACTGTTCATGGGTTTGAGTCCTGCATCAGGCTCTATACTGACAGCTCAGAGCCTGGAGTCTGTTTCGGATTCTGTGTCTCCCTCTCTCTCTGCCCCTGCTCATGCTATCTCTCTCTCTCAGAAATAAATAAAACATTAAAAAAAATATTTAAGACTTTATAATAAGCAGATACAATGTTCATCATTAGATAATAAATATATAAATGTTAAACATGTTAATAAGAAATAATAAGATTTGATCTCAGTGTGGTTAGTCTTAAATAGATCATCTAGGAAATCCATGAATATGGTAGTTCCTATTTAGGATATTATCACAGGTTTATGAAATGACTATGTATAAAATACTAGACCTTGGTGAATCCACAAATGATGATCTGTATCATTTTGGGAATTAGGGAATTTATTTTTAGCCCCTCATTTGTAGGTGATAAATCTAAGTCTCTGTCAGAACACTTATTTGTCCACATAGAACTATATAATGATGGCAAAGTAATAATTAGAAACACAGTTATCTAGCTACTATTTTGGTATATAACTAATAATTCACTGTTACATCATAAATAAGTTCAACAGGTAAATGAAACAACCAAATTAATCAGTTAATTTAGTGTATTTATTTTATTTTAAAATTATGTGGCAAAACTGTTCCCTAAGACAATGCTTAAAGAATGTATAAAAAGGAGATAATCATAACAAATGTGAAAATTGGTAAAGTAGCTCATTAAGAGAAAAATGACCAGCACATAACAACACTTAGTATCAAAAACACCCCCAAAAATCTATTATCTTACAAGGAAAATAAGCATTTCTTAAAAATGGAATGATCACCTTGGTGACCAGCCAAGTCCTCGAATTTGGAAAGTTCAGAAATTAGTGTAGAATAAAATGCCTGATCTTCAGGCAAAGTGTTCCATAATTTGGAGTATTGGCAATGACCTGATTTCACTGGATTGACAAAAGGAAGCCTGTTGGAAAGACCACAGAGCCATTACGGGTGTTCCCATCCTTTAAAGCTGTGAGCCTTTTACAGAGATAGATTTTCTCCCCAATGTGCTGGTGTAGCAGTTTTTGATTTACAAATGATTCTAAAACATATAATTCCTCAAATGATAGCTGGGTTTGCATAATTCTATGTCCTCTACACTTCATTCATTTGTGTTCCTCTGTTGTGATTTTGCTCACTGCCACTGTCTGTATTATTAGTTACTTGATATTTTTCTTCATTCTAAACCATGATCTTAGAAATGACTTTTTTAAATGTTATCTATTTTGAGAGAGAGATACAGGGTGAGCAGGGCAGGGGTAGAGAGAGAGGGAAACAGAATCCCAAGCAGACTCTGTGCTGTCAGCACAGAGACTGACGTGGGCTTGAACTCACAAACTGTGAAATCATGACCTGAGGTGAAATCAAGACTCAGACATCTAAATTACTGAGCCACCTAGGAGCCCGTATGAAATTATATTTTTAAACACAGGTTAAATGAAAGATAAGTATTAAAATGTTTTGTGTCATGTGCACCTAAGTATCAAACTTTAGAAAATACTAATAAATATATTTCATTGTCACTTGACTATAAGTTCCATGAAGGTAAAAATGAATACTATCTCATCAGCCTTTATGTTTACCATCATATTCATTACCCTATTGGTTAACCTAAAGTGGTGTGAAAGAGAATGTTCAAGAATAAAATAGGAAACATTTAACAATTATTCAGTTATTATAAAAGTTGAGTAAGTGGTGATCACTTTTGGTAAAGCTGGTTACAAAAGTTGTTGGGTTTTTTGTTTGTTTGTTTTAGTTTTTAAAATAGGGAAGTAAGAGATGGGAGAATTGGATTAAGGCAGTCAAAAGGAGCAAACTTCCAGTGCAAGATATATAAGTTCTGGGGGTGTGATGTACAACGTGATGACTACAGTTAATGTAGGGGACGGCATATTTGAAAGTTGTTAAGCAAGCAGGTCTTAAACCTTCTTATCACAGGGAAAAAAACATTGTTTTTCTTTTTAAAAATATGTATCTATGTCAGATGATGAATGTTAGCTGAACTCATTGTGGTCATCCTTTCACAGTACATGTAATCAAGTCATTATGCTGTACACCTTAAACTTACACAGGGCTGTATGTTAATTATATCTCAGTAAAATGGAAAGAAAATGTAGGGAAGTTATGAATCTTCACATAGCTATATACTATCAAGCAAGGGCAGGAGAAACAAAAAGTAACTCTAGCAAGTATGGGCAGTATGTCCCATTACATACTCTATTCTTTATCTGCAAGCCAGCGCTGTCCAGTAACTTGAAATGAGAATCAGTGAGATCTGGGCTATTACATCATCAATAATCCAGCATTCTTTCCTTTAAGGAGTTAGCCTTTGCCTGTGTTATTTAGACCCAGGGCTTTTTAGGGAGGAAGAGTGACACTATTTGTTCTACATCTGAAACTGGTTTATATCTGCTTGAAGCCAGCCTGGAGACATCCAAATCCCTTTTGTCTGCAAGTGAATCGGAAATAAATCTGGGTGATGAACCTGACCACTACATCATCACAGCAAATCCTCTCATTTTTATGAAAGTGCCTCTATTTTATTTATTCGTTTTTTTTCAGTATGAGAAGGAAACATAGTCATCATTGCTTCTTTCCTCCTGGGTGCTATAAACATTTTTTTTTCTATTATTGTAAGTTAAGAAGAATTACAGTCCCAGAGAAGATAACTTAACCCTCCCCTCTCTACCCTGTTTCTGAACAAGTATTTTCATTTCCTTCCTCATTGAATGTAAAATTTTCTTGTTCTGTGGCCATTTTCTTCATGGAATTTTTATGATTTTAATATAATGAAGCTTAAAGGGTTACGTATATATCATTCTCTCCAAAAACTGAATCCACTGATGACATTTTTTTGCGGTTATTTTATCCCCTCTCTAATTACTTTTTCATAGTATTTGGACAGAATGGTATGGTAGAAAGAACTAGAGAGAACTCTGGTCTGAATCCTGAATCTGGGTTTTGCTTGGTTTTAAACACTGAGTAAGATGCTTCATCTCAATGATCTACGGTCTTTTCATCTGTACAATGAGACTGATGTCAATTACAATGTAGACATAATGTAAAAGTATAAATATAATATATTTAAGACATTAGGAAGTAGTTGATAAATAATAAACTTTTTATGGTGGGCAGTTTGATGCAGTGGAGAAAAGCATGGCTTTACAGCCATTCAAATGAGAATAGAATTACTAACTGTACTTGTGCACATCACTTTCCATTCTTGAGCCTTCCTCCTCATCCATAGAATGAGTATTCTAATCCCTAGTATGAATGAGGCATGAGAGATATGAAGTCCCTACCTTGTCAATGCCAGAGGTACATCCAGTACTTGCCTGTATATTGTTTTTTGCTTACATCTTTACTGAGTCACTTTTTAAACACATTTAAATTCGTCCTTACCATTTTCTTGCATTTTAGGTTTTACATCTTGATTTTATTACCATTTTTATAGGCTGTTTTTGTGTTAAGATTAACCATAGTACTAAAGTTCATCTTGTATGATCCATATTACCCTCTTAAGAGCTGAATAACATATGCAGCAGAAGCATTTTTAAAGGTCAACTATAGATTATTATTGTTCTTCCTTATTCCTTTAATTCAATAGATAAGCCCAAGGCAAAGTGAAATGATCTTGATGGCCACTGTATCACAGAGCTAGAAAACAATTTTCCAGCAGTGAGAAAGAGTATAATTTTCACCTGAGCTGGAGAGTTGAAAAGTTTGTGATTATTCACTACCAGCAGGTTAAAGCAATGTGCTTGAGGTCACGTTGTCCTGGGCTTGAACTGCAGCCTTACCACTTTCCGCATTTATGATTTTGTGTGTTTTATTTAGCCGCTCTGCTTCTCAGTGTTCTCATCTGTAAAATCCAGGTAAAGACATTCCTTAAAAAAAATGAGATGCGTATATAAAACAACTAATATAGAGATTGAAAATCTTATGTTTCATCTTGCAAACCTAATCTGAACAGTTAGTTGGTAGTGGTTGATGGAGGGTAATGTGTGAAAGGTCCTCGTGGGGCTAAGTGAGAAAACATTCTACATGCCTGAAGGTACGGAATGAAATGTGTAGGTGCACATAAGTCAGACATGTGCCCCCTCTGGCTTGCTACCCTAATTCATGATAAATATTTGATATGAGTGGTTGCCAGTGTTATTACTGAGAGACAGTGAATGGTTGCATGAAGTTTTTCTGAGGGGTAATTAGTAGTACCTAAGTAGGCTGGTCATTTACAGTTTTCATATACTTGCTAAGGTATATTATCACATTATATTTTTTATAGCCCTTTTATATTTCTCCATCTCATAAGTTTTTCAAATTAATAAGTTACTTGTGAGTTATTACTGAAGAAAATGGGCCAGGGACTAATTATTTAGCAAGTTAATATTTCATTTCAAAATAGCTTTTAATAATAGTTATGACTTGAAAAAATAGAACACTTTCTGCAGTGATTTGCAGATAACAACTTAAATGTAATACAGATTTCAATTTCAAAAGCACTGTGGAAATGGGGTTCTCACATTCTGTTTATGTACATAAAACCCACTGTTTACCACTCTACAAATTAGTTGAATCGTTTATTTATTTATTTAATTTTTAAAAGTTTATTTATTTATTTTGAAAGAGACAGCATGAGTGGGGGAGGGGCAGAGAGAGAGGGAGGTAGAGAGAACCCTGAGCAGGCTTGGGGACTCAAAGTCACGAAACTGAAGATCATGACCTGAGCCTATACCAAGAGTTGGACGCTTAACTGTCTGAGCCACCCAGGTGCCCATTCGTTGAATTTTTTATATATCAAAAGTAGGAGTTATGTTGGGGTGCCTGTGTGGCTCAGTTGGTTAAGCGTCTGACTTCAGCTCAGGTCATGATCTCATGGTTTATGGGTTCGAGCCCCCCGTTGGGCTCTGTGCTGACAGCTAGCTCAGAGCCGTCTTCAGATTCTGTGTCTCCGTCTCTTTCTGACCCTCCCCTGCTCATGCTGTCTCTCCCCCTCTCTCAAATAAATAAAAGATTAAAATAATAATAATAAAAGTAGGAGTTATATTAAAGGCAATGATGGTATAGTTTCTAAAAGCTGACCTATGAGGCCTTGAAGACCCGAAGAAGAATTTCAGAATCTGTAATGCTGGCCCATCTTTCTCTTCTAACTCTGAAGTTATTGTATGTTTTCCACTGGCTTTAGAATCCATTTTAGAGATAGATATTTGGATATAATTTGTCATTAATTGCTTTAAACTTATCAATATTTAGAGATTGTCACATTCTTTCTGTTACATAAATCATACCTAGTATTGTTTTAGTATGAAGAAATGGTCACTTGCCCTAGTAAAAATTACTGTTTGCCTTTTTGGGGAAACATTTGTTAGCTCAACATGACAAGAAAAAAAAATCTGTCTGACAGTGTTTTCATGTTTATAGAGATATTGTAATAACAATATGATATTATAGAAATATGAAAATTAAAAAAACTCTGCCTAATCTTCCTGCTAAGAACTGTGAACATTTTGTTTATTTAATTCCAGTCTTCAGTCTTTGCTCCAGTATTCTTGCATGTCATCCTGAGTGTTCTATTTAATCTAACCGAATTCTTCTTAAATGCAAACACATTTTAAGTTTTAGATTAAAAGGAAAAAGTTCCTACTATCATTTTTATGACAGTATACTTTAAGAACTGTTCTGAGAACCAGAAACACATAGATGTGTGTGAGTGGAATGTACACGTTTGTTCACATTACATATTTGTCACCAGTATTTTTTTTTTTACTAACCAGCCAAGCAAAGGGAATTAAAAAGGTGAGGAGACTCAAATCAATTCAGTTCCTTAAACATACTTACATTGACAGCACTGTGCTAATATAAAGGGAATATGATTAAAATAAAAGGAAGCTAGTTCTTCCTTTGAAGCAAAGAAGTATAGCCAGTATGAGAAAAGCTTCTGATTATGCCTTGAAATGGAAAAAGCTATTGTAGTTCTGATTAGTTAAGCTCTAATGGTCTGCTTGAAAAATAATTCAGGTAACCAGTCTATTAGCTGGTCTTAGAAATTGAACAGCTTCTATATATGTGGTGCTTATTAAAACTATAATACTTAGGGGCGCCTGGGTGGCTCACTCGGCTAAGTGTCTGACTTTGGCTCAGGTCATGATCTCATGGTTCGTGGATTTGAGCCCCGCATCGGGCTCTGTGCTGACAGCTAGCTCAGCCTGGATCCTACTTCGGATTCTGTGTCTCTCTCTCTCTCTGACCCTCTCCTGCTCACACTGTCTCTCTCTCAGAAATAAATAAAAAACATTAAAAAAAAAACCTATAATACTTAAATATACAAATCAGCTTTAAATATAATATTCCCATCAAGTGAAATATTCTTCTATACTGTAAGCAAATAAAGGAGAGGGATGATAATAAATAAGGAAGTGATATACTTTTTGCTTTATTTCCAGTTTTGGGGGTTTTTGTTTTCTTATTCTCTTGCTTGGCTGTTAGTGAAATGCTCTTTGGCAGGTAAAATTTACTTAACTTGAAAGTAATAACTGATGGCTGAGACTCTTCAGACTATCTCTGTGCATGGTACCGGGCATGCTAAATAATTGTCAAGATATTCACTGAGTTTTCCAAGTGATATTCATAAATTTTATTTATATTAAAATATAAAATACAAATAATTTTGAAAAAAAAATCTAGCATCAGTGCTTAATCCAAAACATTTTTTACTCCTTCTACTGATCTTATTTTCTCAACAACATTGTAAATCTTGGCAGGACCATTAACTTCTTTTTTTTTTTTTCTTTAATTTTTAATGTTTTATTTCTGAGAGAGAGAGAGACAGTGTGAGCAGGGGAGAGTCAGAGAGAGAGGGAGACACAGAATCCAAAGCAGGCTCCAGGCTCTGAGCTGGCAGTCAGCACAGAGCCCGATGCGGGGCTCAAACCCACGAACCTTGAGATCGTGACCTGAGCAAAGATGGATGCTTAACCGACTGAGCCACCCAGGTGCCCCGAGGACTTTAAACTTCTTTGTCCAACTCCTCATAATTCTCTCTACTTAGTAGTTATTCTATAAATACTTGAATTTCTAAAGGAATAAATATGAATAAAACAGAAAACTGACTGTACACACAAACTTATCTTTAAGAAAAAGACAAAGGGCATGTACTTAAGGGTTTGAGGTGATTAGGTTAAAAAATCAAAGCATTGTTAGTTACTAAATTTTTGAATTTAACCATTTCACTTAATTTCTCCAAAAATGAATTTTCATATATGTAAAATGGAAATTATTTTGACTTTTTGGGACTCTAATGAGATAATGAGTGAATGTACTTGCCACAGCATCTAAAATTTCATAGACTATAAATATGATGATGTGATGCTACTGCATCTGTTGGAGAGCTTTGTCCTCAGGTTGATCTTTATGACTTCTTCCCAGGTGAAGCATACATGCGATTAAGCAAACTCCCTGAAGCTGAGTATTGGTATATGGAATCATTGAGATCCAAGACTGACCACATCCCTGCTCATCTGACCTATGGGAAACTGCTAGCTCTCACAGTGAGTAACTACCTTCCTTCCTCACCCTTCCGAAGTTGGCTTTCACCATGCAGACTGAGGTAGATAGAGTTTAAGGTATTGCTTCTCAGCCAATTGACTCAGACTGTTAGGAGGTAATGATGGTAACACTGAGTTAGAACTCTGTATAGAACCTATAGACAAATGTATTTCTTTGGCTCTAGTGGTTGCCATAGGTAAAATGTGAAATGTGGTATGTCATGATCCTTGATGTAACTTAATGGAAAATATATATGGTGAATCCCAAATATGGATTACATAATGGATTTGTCATAATAACATATTTGTAAGAAGATTATTTTCTACAAACCACTGTTAGCCTCCATTTGGCTACACTGAAGAACTAAGTCTGATTCTTTCCAAACAGCCACCCTTATATAAGGCTTTGCGTGTTTGTGTGTGAATTAGTGTCACCTGGAATTCCTACTAATTGGAAATCATTCCAGACTCTAGAGAGGTGGAGCCATCATTTTGCCACCCACTATGTGACAAGCAGTCTCAGAGGCTGCATTCTCATGAAAGTGGTATTAGTTTGAAGCATAATAAATTGCTGGAATTCTACCATTGTGACTTATAAAAATTATAATTTCATGTGTTTAAAGTAATGTTGATGTCTTATTTTACACTATAGAGGATTGTTCAAGATAAGCAAATGTTCTGAGCTTATGCAGTTAAGAATAAGTAGTAGGACTATCCTTTGATCCTTATCTGTCTGTGTGGTTTTCGTTATATCACCTAATTGCTCTTCAATATTAATAAAAATAAATGAATCCTAGAAAAGCATAGAACAGATGGTCAGGAAAGTAATTTCTAAGTGAATTCATAGAAAGGTAGCTTAAAATTATTTAAAAGTAATGTGTTTTATTTTCTACAGAAGATGGTAGACTAAACACTTAAAATTATTATGTATCCATTTGAAGATACAACTAAAATGCTATTAATGAAATTATACAGGCAGACTGAATACTGGAAAATACCCCACTAAAATATATATAGGTGTGCTTAATAAAACTGATATGCTGTTAATACATTGTTGAGCCCAAAAAGCAGAGAGAGAATTTCCTAAGGGCTAGAAGTAAGGGGTAACTGAACACCAGAACAGTAAAACAGTTGGCTGATCCAGTAGCTAAATCTGGGATAGTTTACCCAGTTGTGGCAACCAGAGGGAAAGGGCTTTTTGTTTGCTTTCATTCTTGCTGGAATAAGAGACAAGGCTTTGCACCAGTGGATGGCCAGGGATTAGATACCTAAATAAAGGAGGAAAATTCATACCCTCAGTCAAAGGATAATCTGGAGTGAGTTTGCATACCTCTATAAGAAGGCAGCATGAAGGTTTGCTTATCTCAGCGTGGGATTTGGATGAAGAAAGAATGAATTTTTACTACTGCCTTCCTTTTGTCTGGCTTTGAGGTTTGAATTTGCTTTACTTGCATGGTCATGAAATTTCTAGGCCAAGAAATTAAATTAAAACCAGGCCACTAGAAATTCTTGCTGAAAAAATCACTGAAGATGTCCTTCAAAAGAACACAATTAAATCTAGGAGTTACTGATTATGTTGCAAAATGAATGTGAACCAAAAATGTGATCATGTGGGTAAATAAAGAATAATAATCCTAAGTATTATACTAAATATTTATAATACTGGATAAAATATTGAGAAGGAATAACCTCACAGGAACAATCAGAATGGGGAGATGAAATTTCCACTTTCAGTAAGTGGAAAGAAGTATTACAACTCATCTGTCAGATGTCCGACACCAGGGGCTCCTGGGTGTCTCAGTCAGCTAGGCATCCAGCTTTAACTCAGGTCGTGATCTCACCATTCGTGAGTTCAAACCCCCTGACAGCTCAGAGCTTGGAGTTTGCTTTGGGTTCTGTGTCTCCCTCTCTCTCTCTCTACCCTTCCCCTGTTAACACTCTCTGTCTCTCTCAAAAATAAATATTAAAAACATTAAGAAGGAAGGATGGATGGACAGATGGACAGAGTCCACCATCTGAAGAGGCTTTGGGATGGGGTAACAATGCAAAGAAATCTTAAGTACTCAAAAAGAAACTCAGGGAGACTCAAGACTTGGAGGCAATGGGCATAGAAGAGACTGAGTTATGGAGCTTTTATTAAATGTGGTAATCAGTTGTAAACTGTGTCTGAAGCAGTCAGGTCTCTCCCCTGTGTGCACAATGCCAGCATCCAGGCAGTCACTTCCAAGGCAGGGAAAAGAAAACTTATCATAGTGGAGCAGTTGAGTAAGACAGGTTCATGACTCAGGGATAGCTTGCACAGTTGAAGGTGAAATGCGGAGACAACTGAAAAGATTGATTCAGTGTCTTCCGTTGGAGTACACAGATTGTCATTCCCCCTCCCTGACCACATGCAGAATATCAGCACCACAGAGTTGCCCAGCACTGCACGCACATACATGTGCATGCTCATGCACAGGCACACACGTCCCGCTTCCGAGAAATTGTGGAATTCTTACCTGGAGAAACTGGATCACTGTAGGGAAAAGGAACCTGTATACCTACATTTGGAGGTCACCTATAAATGACTGGCTCCCAAACCAGATACACAAAAGTGAATCTTCCCAGTCTAGGGAGCGCACTGATGCCTAAGGAACTCTATCCAGCTTTTATTCAATAAGTTTTGAATAACAGTGAACAACCAAAAACCATCAGTCATATTTTTAAAACCTTAAAGGTAAAAGATTGAAACTGAAGCAAATTATTAGGAGAAGGAAAATGGAGGAAACAGAAGAAAAATTTTTAAAAATCCTTAGAAAGAGATAGTAACATAGCATTTTATAAAAGCAGGATGCCATAAAAACATAAATAATGAAAAAAAAACAAGAAAGAGCTTTTAGACATTAAAGATATGAGGACAAACAACTTTCATTTAAAGGATAGGAGACTAGGGGCACTCAGCTGGCTCAGCCAGTAGAACATGGAATTGGTCATGGGTTCGAGCCCCACATAGGTGTAGAGATTACAAAGAAAGGGAGGAAGGAAGGAACGAAAGAAAGAGAATAAAGATGAGGAAATCTTTCCATATACAAACAAAGATGAAGAAATGAAAAATGTGGAAGAAGAAATTATGAAAGAAACTAATAGTAAGGCCCAATGGAGAAAGAACAGAGAAAGGAAAAGGAGAACGTATCTCAGAATTGGAGAGTATAATTCGCTATTTCTGACGTTTACAGGATCATAACATGTCTAGTTTAATCATTTGGCAATTTTTTTTTACCTTATAAAAATCTTTTTATTTCTTATTTTAATACAATATTAGATAATTCACACAGTTCCACCTGAGAACAGAAATTACATATACCTCTTGCCACAACTACGGTCTTTGAGATGTTCTTATGGAATTCAGATGGAAACATTTTTAATTAGATTGATAAAGGACCACCTTCAAAAAAACATCTAAAGAGTTTGAGATGCCTGTTTTTTTTTTTTTAATGTCATTTAGCAAAGAGAGAAAAAGATGAAAGTTCAAATGTACTTAATTCTGAATATACCTAGACCGTGACATTGCTTTGGATATAGAAACCATGTGTTCTATTTTTCTTCCTCTCTTCTTTTCAAGCATGAATATTTTAAGTTTCCTGTACCAAAAATATGATTTTACAGGCTGCTTTATTTTTTAGAAGGCTTTTTTTTAAAAAAAAAAAAAACCAAGATTTAGAAGTTTTAATTTACTGAAACATATGGAAGGGAAGGAAAGACTCGTGTATTACAATCCAAATTTTAATTCCCCCCACCAACAAAACTTTTATAGTTTCCGACTAGCTGATTAGATGAAATACAAGCCTTATTATGGAAAAGCTCAAAATCACAGTGCCAAAATCCCCACAACCATCTTTAACAGTTTCTTTTTGAATTATGAAATTTTGGCAAATTTCTTATCCCAATGGATGGTCTTTGTCTAATTTAGGGTTTTTTGGCCTGGTTATATGGCCATTGATTTAACATGGAATTGGCAAAAGTGGAAAATGCCACACATTTTGACTTCTGAATGCCTTAAGTATAGATATTATAAAATGGAATTGGCAATTAGTCTCAAGAGAAGAGAAATAAAAATAGGGTGTGGTGTTTTTAATGTTTGGTCAAAACTGACCATAGGCAAAATATGTAAAAATGACCTACAGCTAAATCAGACTTAAACTGTAGAGTAAGATTTTCTATAAGATTTATATTTTTATAAGAGAGCAATTAGAAAAAAAATTATTTACAGTGTTTTTATTGCTATCAGTATGTTTTTTCATTTAAGAATTTGTAGGGGTGCCTGGGTGGCTCAGTTGGTTGAGTGTCTGGCTTTAGCTCAGGTCATGATCTCACAGCTTGTGAGTTTGAGCCCCACGTCGGGCTCTGTACTGACTGCTGAGAGCCTGGAGCCTGCTTCAGATTCTGCATCTCCCTCTCTCTGTCCTTCCCCTGCTCATGTTCTGTCTCCCTCTCAAAAATAAATAAAATATTAGGGGCGCCTGGGTGGCTCAGTCAGTTAAGCATCCGACTTCGGCTTAGGTCACGATCTCACGGTTCGTGGGCTCAAGCCCCGCGTCGGGCTCTGTGCTGGAAGCTAGCTCAGAGCCTGGAGCCTGCTTCAGATTCTGCATCTCCCTCTCTCTCCGCCCCTCCTCTGCTCACACTCTGTCTCTGTCTCTCTCTCTCAAAAATAAACAAACATTAAAATTTTTCTAAAAAAGAATTTGTAGTATTTGTGGTTTTTAGGAAAGTTCAAAGTGATTTTGAGTTTCCCAGAATGCTTTGACAACTTCCATAGATCAAATCCTTTTTCATTCCCCTGAAAGATGTCCTTCGTTTCTGTCTCCCCACTTAAAGGCTATTTCTTATACAAAGTCTTTCCTGAGTCTTTCAAGCAGTTATTTTTCCCTCTCTCTGTACTTTCATAGCACTGGTTTCAGTATCTCTTATAGTAGCACCTCCCAGATTGAAGAGCAGATATAAATCTTGATCTTTTGACCTCAGACATGGTGGAGGAACTAAGTTTTCACTTACCTTTTTGATCTCTTCAGTAGGTGGCATTTCATTGTCTTGGTAACTATCCCTGTATATTTTGGTTTTTAAGTTATATAAAGACTGGGTGCATGACTTCTTAATATTTCTGTTTTCCTGCTCTGATCCTTATTTCCTCATTAATCTTTTCATTTAGTCAGCAAGTGTATCAAAACTTATTACTCCATGCTAAGCATCACTATGACTCCAAGGATCTGTACTGAATAATTGAATGAGCAATAGCATGATTATATGGTGGACACAGTGTATCTTCCAAGACCCCAGAAGGGAAGGTGGACACAAGAGGGGTGTATATCTCTTGAGTGCCTGTGATTGGCGTGTTATTTTGTGAAGCTTTATAATGAGTATTATCCTCTTTTTATAAATGAGGTAGGTGAGCTTCAAGATTTAAACAACATCTCCAAGAATAACTTAGCCACTAAATAGTAGAATTGGGCACAAAGTCAAGGTTTTCTGAATTGAACATCATTAATTTTCACTTTGTATTAGATAATTTTATTTCTGAGAGAAAGAGAGAGAGTGAGCAGGGGAGGGTCAGAGTGAGGGAGACACAGAATCCAAAGCAGGCTCCAGGCTCTGAGCCAGCTGTCAGCAAAGAGCCCGATGCAGGGCTCGAACCCACGAACCTTGAGGTCATGACCTGAGCCGAAGTCAGATGCTTAACCAACTGAGCCACCCAGGCGTCCCAGATAATTTTAAAAGTGGGATTTTTGTTTGTTTGTTTTAGCTTGTTACACCTGAAAAGTAAGGCAGTAATTCATCTCTCCTACTTTTTATAACTTATTCTTAGACATCACCTCTAAATACGAGTTTAGTTTGAGTGGTTAAACACATTTTTATTACTAGGCATCGTAAGTCATGAACTTGAGACTTCTGTTTTTGGCTATTGGCACTTTTAGGTCCCACTTGAAAACTAGAATACAAATTTTCCAGGATACCCTATGGAATAGTTCTGCCTTAGGGTCACTGGTACCCTCCGTGTTTAAATATAGTTGGGCTCGAGTGACATTCTCTTTAAAATATATGGAAGTTTCATACCAATGTCATGTCCAATTAAAATACTAAACACGAGCTGTCTTTAAAATTGTGATTTATTCCTTGTTTGAACTTTGTTACCTAGGGCTAATGCCATGAATTTAAAATTGGGCATGCATTAAGAGAGAAAAGGAAGGAATAACATTTCTATTATTTTAGTATGTCAGATGATCTTATAGTTGTTTCTAAAGCTGTGTGTTCTCTATTTGTGTGCACATCCGTACTTTAATTTTTTTTTTGGTCTTCCTCTCTTTTTGTCCAGTTCAATTTATTTAAGCCAAATATTTTATGGTTTCTGTGAGCCAGTAAAATTAATACTGACTTAAATTGTAGTAAAAGTTCCTTGGCTGTTAGCTTATTTTCCAGGTTTGGGTAAGTAAGAGAGAAGGAAGGATATGGGAGACTCTGAGAGTAATTCTGGATACAGAAAACCTTTATTTTGGCTACTGCATGGAAGCACTGAGCCAGACTTCTGTGTCTAGCCAAAGTTAATTGGGCTACATAATTTCCAGTTGTGAAAGTGCTTGAGGTTCCGTTGTGAGGTTCCAGTCCCCAGGCTATGCTGGTGTCGATGTAGTCTATCTGGAAGTGTAGTACTATATGTTTCCTTGGGTCTTTTGTTATAATTATTGCTGTTTAGACCCGAGATGATTTTTTTTCATTTGCAAAGTTCTTCTCATTTTGTTTGTTAACTAGCATTCAGGTTGCTTTATTCCAGTCACTGCACAGCCGTGTTTAGATTGGAGTAAGAGGAGGAGAAAAATGTCCCTGTAACTCTGACTGAATGATTATTATGGATATGTTCAAGTTGCAGAATTTATCCTATGAAAAGAGAAGGCATAATATCATATTTACCATGCATCTGAGATCTTGGATGAAATGTAGAAGAAAATTTAATTCAGTACAGTATTAAGTTGCTTCATTGAAACATAATTTAGCATTCTGGAGATAATATAGTTGTATTCTTTTTACTCTGAAGCATAATGAGTCTGGTAGTTTGTTCCGTTAGAAACCACCCACTCACTTCAAGATACACATTTTGTTATCTAGAATCAATCTAATAATTACTCTACTTATTGTGAGTAAGTGACACAGGAATCCAAATATCTCCAAATATTCTAGGCCTTTATTCTGCTCTTGTATGTCAGTTAGTAAAAGTCATTGTTAGAGATATTTTCTTTGGCCACATTGTCTTAAGAATCATAAAAATTAAAATGATCAAGTCCTCAGGCATTAAAGGTCACATGAAATAAATCCAGCTGCTTTATATTTACATATACATGCTGCTCTGTTTGAAAAAGTTAGCTTTTTATTTAGGGGTAAGTAAGATTGTATTGCTTTTAAACCAACTTTCATTTCATTGTTATTTTGTTGATTTGGTTTCTGTGTTTGGTCTGTAGTTATCATCTAGTGCAATTTAAATAGCCCAGCAGGCTCAGACCTCCTAATCCCCCAGTACTCTGGTATGCCGCATTAGTTGGAGTGATGGAGACGTGGTACTTCCCTTAAATATAGCTTGGCTTTCTTGCAGAAGTCTAAAAAAATCCTTTAGAAAAACCTGCATTTAACATGCATTTTCTGAGGCTAAACTTCATTTCATGCTCTATAGTAAACAGTGGGGATACAGTGACCAGCAGGGCATTTCCTCCCTAAGAAGGCCTAAGTGAGAATGCTAATTCAATGAATTCTCGAGAAATTCATAACAAAGCCTCTGACCGGCACTTTAGCTGTGGGCTACCATGCTTATGACCTTTGTTGTGGCTTTTGTTTCAGAAGGGACAGTTAGGTAGGTACATTAATCTTACTTGCTTACTCCTTAATTTTTATCATAGGTATGGAATTCTATACAATTTAGTAGGCCTTGTTCTTCCATTTTACAGTTCTTTAATTGTTTAAATAAGCCCCATTGATATATTATACTACACATATTCTACTTAATGACTGCCAGCTTATTATTCGTTGACTCTCTTCCCTTATGTAATAAGGCATGAAAACTTTTTAATGTGAGTTAAACACTTTCTGCTTTATGTTTTATATTTTCATCACTTGATTTTTTTTTTCTAATAGAAAATTTGAATATCTTTCCTTGTTAAAAAAAAATCCTGGTCTAAGCTTATACTTACCTTTAGTAAAGGTAGTACACAGAACATGTATTTTCAAAAGCAAACATCTTTTCTCCTAAGTAGTTGAATCAATACTTTTATAAAAAGAGATTGCCTTTTTTTCTTCCTGTGGCATCTGGATATGGACATATGTATTCACACACATACACACATAAAGGAGGCCACATCTGTTCTAAAATGTGAGAAATTTCATTTTTGCAGTTGCATAAATAGGTTCAAACCAGCCCCACTATGAACATGTTCACAAATCCATAAAGTTTTTGTCATTTTTCCTTATATTTACCCATATTACAGTCAAGGAATACATCCTGCAATTAACTCATACTCATTATCATGCAATGAACTAGGCATTTTCTAAATGCTCTTCCAATACCTCCTCATGCAGTCCCATGATCTATATAACCCACTATGTAGAATGAGGAAGCTGACATTCCCGGAGGTTAAATCAAGATCAGTGTCCAAACCCTATTGGATTATACCCCTGAGATTTTTCTACAGGCTGTTCTATTTAAATTGCTCTTGAGCCTTTTGTTTATTATGATAAGACATGTATAGACAGTGCCTCAAGTGCATAAATGTCAAACTTCCAAATGCACAAAAAATATTTTTAAAACCAATCTTCACACAGTTTTTAGGTTTTCTTGTAATGCACTTCTGAAGTGAAAAGATAATCTCTGTGTATATTGTTAAATTTTTTAAAAAGTTTTAACAGAGGTAATTGTGAAATGGATTTAGTTATCTATGTGGAGTAACAAGGAAATAGAAGCAGTGAAGTTTAACATTTTAATTTGAACATGGTATATATGATATATGACATGCCATACATGGTATATAGTTTCATATTTTAGGTTTTTAACAAGGAAACACTACATGAAAGGTAGGACAGTGTGACACTTGGCTATAGTAGACTGTTGACCTTTACCTGGTAGAACGTTGAGTTGGAGCCAGAACACCTGAGATTTACCTACCTTGGAATTTATTTCTTCTCTTAGTGGAAAGTATAATGCTTTTCAAAGGCTTAATATTGCAGGACTCTCATTTCTGAGGTATAATTGAGGCTCTTTGTCAAAAGTGACAAGATAAGGTACATTCTTGAGTGCACTGTAATTCATGTTCATTGTAATAATGATACTATAGGTGGAAGACCTCAACATGCAGGATTCACGCATAATAAATAAGACCCTTTGATCAGTTTGATACTAACCATGTGGCAGTGGACTTAATATGGGCACGGACCATGCATTATATGTATTATGATGTCATGTAATGGAGAAATAGGTAGTGTAGTTGTCAGAGATAATGGTCTGTCTGGGAATTTTATCCCTGAGAAACAGAACCTGAAGACATTATATAGTACATAGTTTGTTCTATTTTATGTCTCGTGATGGAACAGCAATAGTTAGTGGGAAAGTTCCAGAAATTAGGATGGAGGTGCCACCAAGGTTTTTGGGAGGCAAAAGTTTATTCATACCAGGGCTAGGACTACTCTAAAAATAGCCCTTTGTCTAAATTAGTTTAAATCCAAAATGAGTTGAACCAGAGTTGATAATGTTATAATGTGATGAGGATGTATATGGCCTATTCAGAGTACAGGTAGAACAAAATTACTTTGTTTTTATGCTCACTAAATTTCAGCTATTATTTTGAAAGAGGAAATTCACTTTCTCAATTTGCAACTAGATGTAAATTACTCTTAATTGTTTTTTATTTCTGAAATAGAAATCACAATTGATCATGGCAATTTTTTTAAAACTTTTTTTCATGTTTATTTATTTTTAAGAGAGAGATCACGAGTGGGAGAAGGGTGGAGAGAGAGGGGGAGACATAGAATTGGAAGGAGGCTCCAGGCTCTGAACTGTCAGCACAGAGCCCAATACGGGGCTCGAACCCAAGAGGCATGAGATTATGACCTGAGCCAAAGTAGGGAAGTTGGACGCTTAACTGACTGAGCCACCCAGGCACCCTGATCATGGCAGTTTTTAAGATCTTTTCCTGAAATACCTGTACTAAAACCTTATACCTGTATCCTGTAAAGAATAATCAATCAGAGGCAGTAGCTATGATTTTGCTTGAGTTTTTTCTTTGCCTGGAGTATTCTCATCCTCTTATTTAGTAGTTTGAATCATAATAAGTATTTAAAAGATTTTTATCTTATGAATTTGCTGTTGCTACAAACTATTCTGAGCATATAGGAAGAGAATGTTTTTTTTGTTTTTTGTTTTTTTTAATTAAAAAAAAATTTTTTTTAATTTATTTCTGAGAGAGAGAGAGAGACAGCGTAAGCAGAGGAGGGTCAGAGAGAGAGGGAGACGCAGAATCTGAAACAGACTCCAGGCTCTGAGCTAGCTGTCAGCACAGAGCCTGACATGGGGCTCGAACCCACGAACCATGAGATCATGACCTGAGCCGAAGTCGGATGCTTAACCAACTGAGTCACCCAGGCACCCCAGGAAGAGACTGTTTTAACCAATACCCAGGTATTTTCAAGTCAAATAAACCAAAGGCTAAAAGTTTGTATCTTTTACATAGATTTTTAAGAAATTAATTTTTAAGTAAACACTTTTAGAACAGTTTTAGAGTACAGAATTATTGTGAGGTTAGTACAGAGAGTTCCGGTATGCACTTGGACCAACTTTCTCTATTAACATTGTGTACTAGTATGACACATTTATTATGATTAATGACCCAATATTCATATGTTATCATTAAATAAAGTTTATATCTTTTTCAAGTATCCTCACTTTTCCCCTGTTTTCCTTTTGTTATTTCAAGATCCCACATTTCATTTCCTTGATGGAGCCATCTGGCTAAGTTTCTCAGTCTTCACTTGTTTTTGAGGAGTACTGCTCATATATTTTGTAGAATGTTCTCAATTGCTCTTTGCCTGATGTTTTATTATTAGAGTGGAGTTACTGGCTTTGAGGAGGAAGACTGCAGAGATAAAGTGTCCTCAGCCTATCAAGTCAAGGTTATTTATATATTATCAATATGACTTATCACTGATTATAGTAACTTTGATAATCTGTCTTGAGGTATTTTTATCTTATTGCTCCAGTGTAAAGGGTTTTTTCCTCCTTCTCTTTCAATACTGCAGTCTTTGAAAGGAAGTCACTGTGTGTGATCCATGTTTAAGGAGAGGGGAGTTGTGTCCCCTGTCCTTGAGGACAGAATATCTGAATAAATTATTTGGAATTCTTCTGCATGGGAGATTTGTCTTTTCTCCCCAATTATCCATTCAAAATTTTATGTATATTAGAGTGGACTCAGAAATACTTAGTTTATGCTTTGAATTATAACACAATACTACTTTATTTATTTTGTTGCTCAGATTGGTTCTATTGCCCAGCTTTGACCAATGAAGGCTCTTTCATAGGGTGACATGTCCTCTTGACATTCCTCCATCATTGCATGTGTGAGGGTGGGGGAAGGTGTGGATGTGTGGGAGTGTATTTCCCTTTGGGAATTTTCTGACTTTGTATCATTAAAACATGCTCCAGGTTCATTTTATGTATTTACTGTTGAAGTCATAGAATCAGACATTTTTCCAAGGACCCCCGGTTCTCTTTATTGGAGAATGGTTTAGAAATCGTGAACTGGATTCTTATTGCTTGGTACTGGGGTGTTGTTACATCTGGGCTCTCTCAGGGGTGGAACAAAGGTTTCTCTTTGTTGGAAAGGGAAATTACAAATAAAGAAGGGAAGGAGATTAGAAAGAGTTATCCAGTAATGGGTGAGAGCTAAAGGCATAAGTATGAACTTGTGTTTAGTTTAATACAGATATAGTTATATATAGAAACTGTATTATAGATATGTGTATACGCATTTGTAACTTCCCATTCCAATGAAGAGAAACCTGACCTCTACCATCTACCATACATTTTCTTAATTGTTCATATTCTACTATTCATGTATAGTTGTTTTGGAATTGTTCACCTGTACTGACACGGGGGAAAAACCTTTAACATCTAGAGTAATTTCTTTTGCCTTCTCTTTTACACACTTAACTCATTTACAAAGTTAACGTACATTAGCACCTCAGTTCCTCACCCCATTCAGTGAGCTTGTTTCATGTATTTTTCATATATTACAAGTCTTTTATCACATTCTATATTCCATCCTGGTATCCCCTGACATCCTAGTTAGGCCCCTCTTTATGTGTAATAATTTTCCTTGTTTTGAAGTCTTCTTTGTCTGAAAGTAATATTCCAATTTGATTAGTGTTAGCATATTTTTTCTTTATTTTTCCCTTTGCTTTACTTATCAGTCTTTATATTTAAAGTAGATTTTTTGTAGAAAATGTATAGTTGGGCTCTTTATTATCATTATTGTTATTATTATTCACTTTGACAGTCTCTATCTTTTAATTGGTATATCTAAACTATTCACACTTTGAATGATTATTGATATATTTGAATTAATGTTAGGATTACATGTTTGTTACATTTATTGCCAGAAGCTTCTTTTTCTTCATTCTCTACTTTTTATCCACCTTGTGTTTTTTGTTTGTTTGTTTTTGTGGTTTAAAAATCCCCATAACATGGACTCCTGAATGCCTCAGTTGGTTAATGTCCAACTTTGGCTTAGGGTTATGATCTCATGGTTTGTGAGTTCAAACCCTGCATCATTGTGGGGGGGGGGGGGATGGGAGGAGGCTTGCAACTGTCAGCACAGAGCTTGCTTAAAATCTTCTGTCCCCCTCTCTCTGCCCCTCCTCTTCTCATGCTCTCTCTCTCTCTCACACAATAAATAAATAAATAAACAAATAAATAAACCTTTTTTAAAAACCCCATAACATAAAATTACCATCATAAATGTTGCTAAGCATACAGCACAGTAGTTTTAACCATATGCACATTGAGACATCTAAAAGTTTTTCATCTTATGGAACTGAAATTCTATGCCCATTGAACAATAGCTCCCCTCCCCTTTGCAGCTCCTGGCAATCATCATTCTATTTTCTGTTCCTAAGAGTTGGACTATCTCATATAGGAAGAATCATGCAACATTCATCTTTTGTGACTGGCTTATTTCACTTAGCACAGTTGTCCCCGAGGGTCATCTATTTTGTAGCATATGACAGGAATTCCTTCTTTCTTAAGGCTGGATACTATTACACTGTATGTGTGTACCATATTTTCCATGGTAGGTCATGATTTCGCAGTTCGTGAGTTCAAGCCCCACATCGGACTTACTGCTGTCAGTGCAGACCCTGCTTTGAATCCTCTGTCCCTGTCTTTCTGCCCCTCACCTGCTTGCTCTCTTTCTCTCAAAAATAAATAAACATTAAAAAGACATCCTATTTTCAATTTTTTTTTTGGAAATAAACCCACAAGTGAGATTGCTAGAACATGTGGTATTTTTACTTTTAATTTTTTGAAGAACCTCTATAACTCTTTTCCATCTCAGCTGTACCATTTTACATCCCCACAAAGAATGTACAGGCTTCCAGTTTCTCCACAGTCTCATTAACACTTTTTTTTGGGGGGGAGGGGGTGGTTGTTATTTTTATAGTTGTCAACCTAATTGGTGTGACATGAGGTCTTACTGAGGTTATGATTGGCATTTCCATAATGATTAGTGATATTGGGCATCTTTTCATGTGCTTGTTGGATATTTGTATGTCTTCCTTAGAGCAGTGGCTATCTAAGGCCTTTGCCCATTTTTTTTTTTCAGTTCTTAAAAACATTTTTTTTTAATTTTTATTTTACACTCTATCATCAAGTTGGTTTCCATATAACACTCAGTGCTCATCCCAACAAGTGCCCTCTCCCATGCCCATCACCCCCCTTCCCCTCTCCCCCACCCCCATCAGGCCTCAGTTTGTTCTCAGTATTCCAGAGTCTCTCATGGTTTGCCTCCCTCCCTCTCCCCAAATATTTTTTTTCTCTTTTCTGCTCCTGCGGTCCTCAGTTAAGTTTCTTCTGATCCACTTATAAGTGAAAACATATGGTGTCTGTCCTTGTCTGCCTGACTTATTTTGCTCAGCATAACACCCTCTAGTTCCATCCATGTTGCTACATATGGCCAGATTTCATTCTTTCTCATTGCCATGTAGTATTCCATTGTATAGATAAACCACATATTCTTGATCCATTCATCAGTTGATAGACAGGCTCTTTCCATGATTTGGCTATTATTGAAAGTGCTGCTAGGAATATTGGGGTGAATGTGCCCCTATGCATCAGCACTCCTGTATCCCTCGGGTAAATTTCTAGCAGTGCTATTGCTGGGTCATAGGGGAGTTCTATTGTTTAATTTTTTGAGGAACCTCCACACTGTTTTCCAGAGGGGCTGCACCAGTTTACATTCCCACCAACAGTGTAGGAGGATGCCCATTTCTCCACATCCTCGCCAGCATCTAGAGTCCTCTGATTTGCTCAATTTTTGCCACTCTGACCGGTGTGAGGTGGTATCTCANTGATTTGCTCATTTTAGCCACTCTGACTGGCATGAGGTGGTATCTCAGTGTGGTTTTGATTTGTATTTCCCTGATGAGGAGGGATGCTGAGCATCGTTTCATGTGTCTGTTGGCCATCTGGATGTCCTCTTTGGAGAAGTGTCTGTTCATATCTTCTGCCCATTTCTTCACTGGATTGTTTGTTTTTCGGGTGTAGAGTTTGGTGAGTTCCTTATAGATTTTGGATACTAGCCCTTTATCTGATATGTCATTTGCAACTATCTTTTCCCATTCTGTTGGTTGTCTGTTTTCTGGGTTGTTTCCTTTGCTGTGCAGAAGCTTTATATCTTGGTGAGGTCCTAATAGTTAGTTTTTGCTCTTGATTCTCTTGACTTTAGGGATGTATCAAGTAAGAAATTGCTGCCCTTGAGGTCAAAGAAGTTATTTCCTGCTTTCTTCTCTAGGATTTTGATTATTTTCTAATCATCTCACATTCAGGTCCTTCATCCATTTTGAGTTTATTTTTGTGTATGGTGTGAGAAAGTCATCTAGTTTCATTCTTCTGCATGTTGCTGTATAGTTCTCCCAGCACCATCTGTTAAAGAGGCTGTCTTTTTTCCATTGGATACTCTTCCCTGCTTTGTCAAAGATTAATTGGCCATATATCTGTGGGTCCAATTCTGGGTTCTCTATTCTATTCCATTGGTCTATGTGTCTGTTTTTGTGCCATCCTTTGCCTGTTTTTAATCAGATTGTTTTTTGCTGTTGGTGCTGATGACTTACAGGAGTTATTTATATATTCTTGATACTATCCCCTTATCACATATATGGTTTGCAGATATTTTCTCCCATTTGATAGGATGCTTTTTCATTTCATTAATGCTTTTTCATTTCATTAATTTTTTCTTTAGCTACACAGAAGTTGTTTAAGTTTGATAAGGTCCCATTTGTCTATTTTTACTTTTGTTGCCTGTTTTTTTGGTGTCAAATCCAAGAAATTATTGTCAAATCCACTGTCATAAAGCTTTTCTCTTATGTTTTATTGTACAAATTTTATAGTTTCAAGTCTTATATTTAGGTTTTTAATCCATTTTGAGTTAATTTTTGTATATAGTAGAAGTAAGAATCTAAGTTCTTTGTTTTGCATGGGGATATCCAGTTTCCCCCCAGCCATTTGTTGAAGACCATATCGTTTCTTCAGTTGCATAGCTTTGGCTGTATACATAAGAGTTTATTTCTGGGGTCTCATTTTTGTTCCACTGTCTATAGGCCTATCTTTATGCCCATGCCACAATGTTTTTATTATTGTAGCTTTTCAATATATTTTTAAATCAGAAAGTCTGAGGTCTCTAGCTTTGTTTTTCTATCTCAAGACTGTTTTGCCTATTTGGGGATCTTTAAGATTCCAAATAAATTTTAGCAAGTTTTTGTTTTTTAATTTCCAAAGAAAAAATACCATTATGTTTTGATCAAGATTGTACTGAATCTGAAGATTGTGTTGGCTAGTATGGATATTTTAACAATATTAACAGTGTCAAGTATTCTAAGCCAGGGACACAGAATGGCTTTCCTTTATTTCTGTTTTCTTTAATTAATTTCAGCAATATTTTGTAGTTTTGAGTGTCCAAGGCTTTTGCCTCCTAGGTGAAGTTTATTCTTAAAATGTTCTTTTGGATGTTGCTATAAATGGGATTGTGTTCTTAATTTTATTTTGCGGTTATTTATCATTAACATATAAATAGACACCTGGGCACATGGGTGGCTCAGTCAGAGATCCAGCCTTCAGTTGGGCTCAGAGCTGAGCATGGGGCCTGCTCAAAATTCTCTTGCTCCCTCTCACTCTGACCTTACCCCGCTTGTGTTCACACATGCTATCTCTCTCTAAAAATAAAATTAGAAAGCAATAAATAATTTAAAAAATTTAAAAAAATAAAAAAGATACCTGATTTTTGCTTGTTATTTTTTGTATCCTGCAGCTTACCTCAATGTATTAGTCCTCACAGTTTTTAGTTGGAGTCGTTAGTGTTTCCTGCATATAAAATCATGTAATCTGCTAACACATATATTTTGTGTTTTTCTTTCCAGTTTGGATTTCCGGGGTTTTTTGTTTTTGTTTTTGTTTTTAAATTTTTCTTACCTAATTGATCTGGCAAGGGCTTCCTATTCAACTACCGTGTTGAATAAAAATGATCAGAGTGTGTATCATTGTCTTTTCCCTGATCTTAGAGGAAAAGCTCTGTTTTTCACTCTTGAGGATTATATTAGCTATGAGTTTTTCATATATGGCCATTATCTCGATGTATTTTTTTTCTATTTCTAGTTTTTTTAGTGTTTTTATCATGAAAAGATATTGAATTCTGTGAAATGCTTTTCCTATATCAGTTTAGATGAGCATGTGAATTCCTTCAGTTTTTGTCTAGAAGGTATTTCTACTTCACTTTATAAGGATAATTTTACGAAATATAAAATTCTAGGTTTGTAGTTTCTTTTGCTCTCAACATTTTGAATATTTCCCTCTACTCTCTTCTTACTTGATGGTTTCTAATGAGAAAGCCAGTGTAATTCTTGATTTAGTTTCTCGGTATGTAAAGTGTTTATATGTATGCATATGTGTGTGTTTTCTTCGGACTTCTGTCAAGATTTTCTCTTTGTCTTGGTTTTCTACAGTTTGCATATAATGCACCTAGACTTATTAATTTCAGAATTCATCTTCCTCAGTATTCTCTTAGTTTTCTGAATCTGTGGTTTGGTGTCTGTCAGTAATTTTGGAGAGTTTCCCATTATTATTATTTTAAATATTTCTCTGGCTCTGTTGTATTTCTTCCTTCCCCTTCTGACACTGTTGTTACTCATGTGTTACATATTTTGAAGTTTTCCCACAGTTCTTGTATACTTTTCATCCATTTTCATGCAGTGATGCATTTCAGTTTGGGAGGTTTATATTGACCTATCCTCAAGCTAATTGATTTTTTCCTGGGCTATGCTCTTCTGTTGATGCCATCAAATGCATTCTCATTTCTGTTATAATTTCTAGCATCTCCTTTTAATTCTTTCTTAGAATTTCTTTCTCTCTGCTTATGTTATACATCTGTTCTTACATGTTGTCTACCTTTTCCATTAGAGTTGTTAACATATTAATCATAGTTATTTTAAGTTCCCTTTCTGACAATTCCATCTGTTTCATATTCTAACATCTGAGTCTGGTTCTGATGCTTGCTTTGTCTTTTTGGACTATGTTTTTCTTTCCTTTTGGCATGCCTTGTCATTTTTTTGTTGAATGCCAGACATGTTGAATTTGTAATAGGAATTCAAATTAATAGGCCTCTAATGTGAGGATTTATGTTAATCTAGCTAGTAGTTCAGCATAGTTTAGTATTTGTCTTAGCTATTGGAGCTGGAGGCTTTAAATTTTTCTCATGTTCTTGCTTTTTTTATCTTCTCTATTGGTGTTAGGCTGTCTTTAGTACTATTTCTAAGACACTCTGTGCCTTGCAGCATTTCTAGCATAACCCAGTATTATTGTGCTGGATCCCTGTTGTGATGGTGGTAAGGTGAGATGGAGGGGGGGATGTTCTATAATCATTCAATTAAATCTCAGTCTTTCACTTGGCCCATGTCTGTGTCCCATGACCTTCACAAGTTTCTCTGCTTATATAGCTACTCCCCTCTCTCCACTCTCCATGAAACAAAAAGTGGGGAGGAAGATGAAGTAAGGAGTGTTTTTCCTCCACAGCTCATGGAAAAGGCTCTGGTAAAGTCTCTCACTCTGGAAATGAAGGCTTTTTTTAACGATAAGGCTCTGGGTATATTTCACAAAGAGTACTCTCCTTCCCCTGCCCTCACAGGAGAGGATCTTTTTTGGTTTTTCAGTATGCGAGCCTCGTTATGTTCCTGGAGTTAAAGACTGTGAAAGGCTGGGAGCCCATCAAGGACTGTGACCTTTGGGAATCTCTCACTTGCAAGCTAGTTCACACTCAGCCTCCAGTTAAGTCTTCAAAATTAAGTGTGCCTACCAGTTTATGGCGCCAGAGGCTTCTGGGTCTGAAAAGCAGGTCTTGGCCAAGATTCTCTCTATTTCTGTTCTGTTTCTATATCTCAGTCTGAGTCCATATCTAAATCTATGTGTGAATATAATGAGAATCACAGATATTTATCTGCTGTGTTATATGTTTTTGTTTTCCTGTAGTATACTGTATGTACCAAATACTCAGTAGATATTTTCTTAATATTTTAAATTATAGAAACATATTTAGAAAAATTTATTTGAAGATAAAGCTTGCCTCCCTTCTCCATTAGCAGTCTATTACATTAGAGGGGATGCACTTATATGAACACTGACTCTTGATCATCTAGAATGTTCTACCACTTATTAGCTCTGTCATCTTGGTGAAGTCATTTAACTTCTTGGTATCTCATTCTACTTATATGTATAATGAAAGTGAAAAGATTTTCTTGTTGAGGGTTGGTCGGAAGTTAAATGAGTCTATATGAATATGTAAAAGCATTTAGAACACTGACTGTCATGCATATTATAAGAACTCAGCAAATACTAACCATTAGCAGAAAGAACAATAGAATGATTCTTATTCAGTAAAATCTTTATGTCTTTGTGTGACATAGAACACTGTTTATTGTTTGGCTGCTGCCTCTCTTGTTCAGCCTCATCAGCCATTACCCCTACAATATTAAACTTCTGATAACTTCTTAAGTACATTACATCTGTTCATTCTTTGTCTTCTCCAAATATACTGCTGTTCTAGCCTGAGATATCTTTTTCCTGTCTCCAGTTGGCAAAGTCCTACCCCTCCATCCAGTCTCGCCTTTAACACTGCCTTTTATAAAATACTTACTGAATCTTCCAGACAGTGTTAGCACTTCTCTTCCAGAGTTTTTATTGCATGAGTCCATGAATATCTAATAAATACTGATATATTACTATGTTTTTTGTTTTTTGTTTTTTTCTTAAGGCAGTGAGAGGGACCCTTTCTCTTCATTACTCTTATTGGCTTAGTGTTTAGCATACGGTTATTTGATAAGTACTTGTTGAATGAATGTAAATAAAATGACTCTGAAACAGGGTTCACATAAAAGTTCTGTCAGAGCAAAGCATTGACTGGCACATCATGACCCTTCCCTACCAACTCAATTCTTCCATTAGCTGTGCTGCCATGAAAGTAGGCCCATCCCCTTCTATTCTTGTTAACTGCTTTCTTGTTCATCTTTCCCAGTAGAATGACAGCTATGTTAGGGCACCAGCCCAGTGTTTCTTATTTTTTAAGATGGCAACGGAGGATTTTGTACTGCAATAACTGTTTGTTGAATAAATAAGTTATTTCAGTGTTGCATGGTGGAAGAAAAGGCAGAAGAAGGAAGAATAAAATTTGAAAGCATAAATGTCAACAATGTGGCTTATATAAGTAATTAGAAAGGAAAAACTTGATTTTTGAAGTACGTTAAAGTAAAAAATATGAGAATTTATATTTTTTGTTTCATCCTGTTGGTTAAAAATGTCAAAGATCCTCAGCATTAAAAAGGATTAAAGAATGAATTGAAAGGTTCAAAGACTTGGAAAACAACCTTTTGGGATGTAAAATAATTTTTCTTCTTTTTGTCTCAGTAAAAATGATATAATATTCCTATGAATATAGAAATCTTGATCATTATTGAAATATAGGAATGAAAAAAATGCAAAATTGAATATATATATTTTTCCCTTTGATAACATAGTGGAATGTGATCTTGTGGATACATATTTTGCTCTGATAGCCTGGGAATGTAATCTCAGCAGAGTGCTTAATATATCTCACTCATTTCAGAGGGAACTTGTAGAATTTCAAGAAGAGTGATAGTGATGATAATGAATATGTGTTCTTTTGACAGGTATAGCAGAATACAGATAGTCCTCTTTTTTTCTTTTTTTATACAATGTATGGCAGCCAGGAATCATATTATCTTTTATAGAAATTATCATAATATTTATATATTTTACTTGAAGAATCAGCTTGACATATATGTTTGATAGGGTGATGAGCAATATGAACAGTTCCCTAAGGAAAGTGATTAAATTGAATTTACACTAATGGTGATTATAGAAGAGACAAGTTTTTCTTTTTATGCTTTTGCTATAGTTTTGCTGAAGTTCATTCATTTTTTTAAAAATCTTTTAATGTTTATTTATTTTTGAGGGAGTCAGAGAGACAGAGCATGAGCTAGGAAGCAGCAGAAAGAGGAAGACACAGAATCAGAAGTAGGCTCCAGGCTTTGAACTGTCAGCACAGAGCCTGATGGCGGGGCTCGAACTCACAAACCTGTGAGAACCAAAGTGGTATGCCTAACAGAGTGAGCCACCCAGGTGTCCCCTGAAGTTTATTTATGATTTTAGAAAGTAATAACTTTCAGTTAACATAGTCTCACTCAATTTGACATAAATATTAAAATAACTACTGTATTAAAAGACATTTAAGAAATCTTTATTTCAGGGGCTCCTGGGTGACTCAGTAGGTTAAGCACTGACTTTGGCTCAGGTCGTGTTCTCACAGTTTGAGAGTTCGCATGTCGGGTCCTCTGCTGTCTGCTGTGCAGAGCCTCCCTCTCCCTCTTTCTCTGCCCATCCTCTTCTCATGTGCACATGTGCTCTCTCTCAAAAATAATTAAACATTTAAAAAGTTTTTAAAAGGAAATCTTCCTTTAGAACTCTGAAGCATTTAAAAAATTTTAATGTTTGTCTATTTTTGAGAGAAAGAGAGAGAAAGTGAATAGGGCCAGAGAGAGAAGGAGACTGAGAATCTGAAGCAGGCTACATGCTATCAGCACAAAGCCCAATGTAGGTCTTGAACTTGCGAACCATAAGATTGTGACCCTAGCTGAAGTCAGAGGTTCAACCGACTGAGCAACCTAGGCACCCCATGAGTAGTTTTTTAAAATGTTATTGTAGTTAACCAAATATCTGTCAAATGAACAGATTTGTGTTATTCTTATAAGCCACCAACATTGAAAACAGTAACTATCCCTGAAAATATATATGTATCCTGTCATATAATGTCATTTATTGTAAGTGCCCCTTGTATAGGCACATACATTAGAGTCTTCATGCTTTTCTAACTTCATTTGATCATTAATCTAGGTTGTCTAGGAACAACTCAAACTACCTTTTTTTTTTTAATATTTTTAATGTTTTATTTATTTCTGAGAGAGAGAGAGAGAGACAGCGTGAGCAGGGGAGGGTCAGAGAAAGAGGGAGACACAGAATCTGAAGCAGGCTCCAGGCTCTGAGCTAGCTGTCAGCA